>NC_092649.1:15564331-15864331 GCF_032118995.1 Asterias amurensis
CCAATTGCTCTTTCGGCCTGTATTAGCATCAAGTAGTTATTCGGTGTAAAATTAAGGGGCCTTAACATTTTAAAAAGCATTTATTCATGAATTGTTATGAAATTCATTGGTAGTCATACTAGCTGATTTGCATAAATAAGCATTTTAAGCTATTTTACTAGTTCGTTAGTATAAAAAGTATCTTCCTTATCATTGATCACATTGGTTCAGCCTCAGAACACAGGAAAAACACTTCGTTTATCATGTTTACTTGCCTAGCTACAGAGATATTGAAGAGAAATCGTGTTTTTGTAATGGCGGCCACTAATTTGCATATTCATGAGTATAAATTAGCACTAACTACTTCAGAACTGTTTTAATCATACTCTGTGACCTTCAACATCTAGGTACTGGTGCATCAATTGTCATTTTAATTGTCATGGGACAGAGATTTGCTTAAAATGGTTCAAAAAAGTCAAAAATGTGTATATGCAAATTAGATGGTCAAAAACTCAAAATTTCGCTTGGGAACCATTTTTTCGGAACCAGCACGCCTGAAATGTATTAAAAAGTCTGGTTCCTTGCTTTTACTCCAAAATGCCTCAATCGCCTTAATTAGAGCTCTTTTTCAGAAATCCGCTGATACTAAATGGGAAACTACACAACCGTACACAAGTCAATGGGAAACTACACAACCATACACAAGTCAATGGGACACTTCACAACCATACCCAAGTCAATGGGAAACTACACAACCATACACAAGTCAATGGGACACTTCACAACCATACACTAGTCAATGGGAAACTACACAACCATACACAAGTCAATGGGACACGTCACAACCATACACAAGTCAATGGGACACTTCACAACCATACACAAGTCAATGGGACACTTCACAACCATACACAAGTCAATGGGAAACTACACAACCATACACAAGTCAATGGTAAACTACACCACCATACACAAGTCAATGGGAAACTACACAACCATACACAAGTCAATGGGAAACTACACAACCATACACAAGTCAATGGGAAACTACACAACCATACACATGTCAACGGGAAACTACACAACCATACACCAGTATGGTAGCCCCAAAGGGACATCGCATAACGCAAACGTGTGCGCACACGTATGCAATGTCGTGAAACAATTCGCGAATATGTGTGAACATGTATGCAATGTCGTGAAACAATTCGCGAACATGTGCGCAAACGTATGCAATGGCGAGAAACAAGTCGCGAATATGTGCGCACACGTATGCAGTCTCGTGAACCAAATCGTGAATATGTGCGCACACGTATGCAATCTCGTGAACCAACTCGTGAATATGTGCGCACATGAATGCGATTTGTTTTGCAATGTCGTGAATTTTATTGCATACCATGTTGCATACCATTAGGATGATGTCATAGTTGTGGATAATTTGTTACCGATCTAGGGAGTACTGTGGCGCTACAGTAGGCTCCCTCTGTAAAGCATGTGTATGCCCAGGAACTTGGCACCAGGCCAAGGAAGACCACACGCCTCGCTTGCCTCACAACATAGACTACTGCTGCAATGACTACCGCTTATCTCACTGTTGGAAAGAACCCCCCCGGATCATTAGACATACACGATGGGAAAGTACACAACCGTCGATGGGAAATTACACAACCCTACACCAGTCAATGGAAAACTACACAACCATACACAAGTCAATGGGAAACTACACAACCATACACAGGTCAATGGGAAACAACACAACCATACACAAGTCAATGGGAAACTACACAACCATACACAAGTCAATGGGAAACTACACAACCATACACAAGTCAATGGGAAACTACACAACCATACTTCAAATCAATGGGAAAATACACAACCATACACAAGTCAATGGAAACTACACAATCATACACAAGTCAATGGGACACTTCACAACCATACACAAGTCAATGGGAAAGTACACAACCACACACAACTCAATGGGAAACTATACAACCATACACAAGTCAATGGGACACTTCACAACCATACACAAGTCAATGGGACACTTCACAACCATACACAAGTCAATGGGACACTTCACAACCATACACAAGTCAATGGGACACTTCACAAGCTCACACAAGTCAATGGGAAACTACACAACCATACACAAGTCAATGGGACACTTCACAACCATACACTAGTCAATGGGAAACTACACAACCATACACAAGTCAATGGGACACGTCACAACCATACACAAGTCAATGGGACACTTCACAACCATACACAAGTCAATGGGACACTTCACAACCATACACAAGTCAATGGGAAACTACACAACCATACACAAGTCAATGGTAAACTACACCACCATACACAAGTCAATGGGAAACTACACAACCATACACAAGTCAATGGGAAACTACACAACCATACACAAGTCAATGGGGAACTACACAACCATACACATGTCAACGGGAAACTACACAACCATACACCAGTATGGTAGCCCCAAAGGGACATCGCATAACGCAAACGTGTGCGCACACGTATGCAATGTCGTGAAACAATTCGCGAATATGTGTGAACATGTATGCAATGTCGTGAAACAATTCGCGAACATGTGCGCAAACGTATGCAATGGCGAGAAACAAGTCGCGAATATGTGCGCACACGTATGCAATCTCGTGAACCAACTCGTGAATATGTGCGCACATGAATGCGATTTGTTTTGCAATGTCGTGAATTTTATTGCATACCATGTTGCATACCATTAGGATGATGTCATAGTTGTGGATAATTTGTTACCGATCTAGGGAGTACTGTGGTGCTACAGTAGGCTCCCTCTGTAAAGCATGTGTATGCCCAGGAACTTGGCACCAGGCCAAGGAAGACCACACGCCTCGCTTGCCTCACAACATAGACTACTGCTGCAATGACTACCGCTTATCTCACTGTTGGAAAGAAATCCCCCAGATCATTAGACATACACGATGGGAAAGTACACAACCGTCGATGGGAAATTACACAACCCTACACCAGTCAATGGAAAACTACACAACCATACACAAGTCAATGGGAAACTACACAACCATACACAGGTCAATGGGAAACTACACAACCATACACAAGTCAATGGGAAACTACACAACCATACTTCAAGTCAATGTGAAACTACACATCCATACACAAGTCAATGGGAAACTACACAACCATACACAAGTCAATGGGACACTTCACAACCATACACAAGTCAATGGGAAAGTATACAACCACACACAAGTCAATGGGAAACTATACAACCATACACAAGTCAATGGGACACTTCACAACCATACACAAGTCAATGGGACACTTCACAACCATACACAAGTCAATGGGACACTTCACAACCATACACAAGTCAATGGGACACTTCACAACCATACCCAAGTTAATGGGAAACAACACAACCATACACAAGTCAATGGGAAACTACACAACCATACACAAGTCAATGGGAAACTACACAACCATACACAAGTCAATGGGAAACTACACAACCATACACAAGTCAATGGGACACTTCACAACCATACACAAGTCAATGGGAAACTACACAACCATACACAAGTCAATAAGAAACTACACAACCATACACAAGTCAATGGGACACTTCACAACCATACACAAGTCAATGGGACACTTCACAACCATACACAAGTCAATGGGAAACTACAAAACCATACACAAGTCAATGGGACACTTCACAACCATACACTAGTCAATGGGAAACTACACAACCATACACAAGTCAATGGGAAACTACACAACCATACACAAGTCAATGGGAAACTACACAACCATACACAAGTCAACGGGAAAGTACACAACCATATACAAGTCAATGGGAAACTATACAACCATAATCAAGTCAATGGGACACTTCACAACCATACACAAGTCAATGAGACACTTCACAACCATACACAAGTCAATGGGAAACTACACAACCATACACAAGTCAATGGTAAACTACACCACCATACAAAAGTCAATGGGAAACTATACAACCATACACAAGTCAATGGGAAACTACACAACCATACACAAGTCAATGGGAGACTTCACAACCATACACAAGTCAATGGGAAACTACACAACCATACACAAGTCAATGGGAAACTACACAACCATACACAAGTCAATGGGAAACTACACAACCATACACATGTCAATGGGAAACTACACAACCATACACCAGTATGGTGGCCCCGAAGGGACGTCGCATAACGCAAACGTGTGCGCACACGTATGCAATGTCGTGAAACAATTCGCGAATATGTGCGAACATGTATGCAATGGCGTGAAACAATTCGCGAATATGTGCGCAAACGTATGCAATGTCGATAAACAAATCGCGAATATGTACGCACACATATGCAGTCTCGTGAACCAAATCGTGAATATGTGCGCACACATTTGCAATCTCGTGAACCAACTCGTGAATATGTGCGCACATGAATGCGATTTGTTTTGCAATGTCGTGAATTTTATTGCATACCATGTTGCATACCATTAGGATGATGTCATAGTTGTGGATAATTTGTTACCGATCTAGGGAGTACTGTGGCGCTACAGCAGGCTCCCTCTGTAAAGCATGTGTATACCCAGGAACTTGGCACCAGGCCAAGGAATACCACTCGCCTCGCTTGCCTCACAACATAGACTACTGCTGCAATGACTACCGCTTATCTCACTGTTGGAAAGAAACCCCCCAGATCATTAGACATACACGATGGGAAAGTACACAACCGTCGATGGGAAATTACACAACCCTACACCAGTCAATGGAAAACTACACAACCATACACAAGTCAATGGGAAACTACACAACCATACACCAGTCAATGGAAAACTACACAGCCATACACAAGTCAATGGGAAACTACACAACCATACACAAGTCAATGGGAAACTACACAACCATACACAAGTCAATGGGAAACTACACAACCATACTTCAAGTCAATGGGAAACTACACAACCATACACAAGTCAATGGGAAACTACACAACCATACACAAGTCAATGGGACACTTCACAACCATACACAAGTCAATGGGACACTTCACAACCATACACAAGTCAATGGGACACTTCACAACCATACCCAAGTCAATGGGAAACTACACAACCATACACAAGTCAATGGTAAACTACACAACCATACACTAGTCAATGGGAAAGTACACAACCATACACAAGTCAATTGGAAACTATACAACCATACACAAGTCAACGGGACACTTCACAACCATACACAAGTCAATGGGACACTTCACAACCACACACAAGTCAATGGGAAACTAGACAACCATACACAAGTCAATGGGACACTTCACAACCATACACAAATCAATGGGACACTTCACAACCATACACAAGTCAATGGGACACTTCACAACCATACCCAAGTCAATGGGAAACTACACAACCATACACAAGTCAATGGGAAACTACACAACCATACACTAGTCAATGGGAAAGTACACAACCATACACAAGTCAATTGGAAACTATACAACCATACACAAGTCAACGGGACACTTCACAACCATACACAAGTCAATGGGACACTTCACAACCACACACAAGTCAATGGGAAACTATACAACCATACACAAGTCAATGGGACACTTTACAACCATACACAAGTCAATGGGACACTTCACAACCATACTTAAGTCAAGTAGGATTTGAAACTTTGCATGGTGGAGATAAGATATAGAAGAGTTTGCGGTAACACCATGTAATAACAATCTCTAAATGAGTTGGGGTGGTTCTGAAAAGAACCGTTGGGTTAACTCGACGTTTCGATCAGTATGCTCTGATCGTCTTCTGGAGAATGCTGGACTCTGATGCTGCATGCTGCTTAAGTACTAGGCGGTGGATCAGCGGTGATGCACGAAGGCGGGAAATGTAGGCAAGTAGGCATACACAAGTCAATGGGACACTTCACAACCATACACAAGTCAATGGGAAACTACACAACCATACACAAGTCAATGGGAAACTACACAACCATACACAAGTCAATGGGGAAGTACACAACCATACACAAGTCAATGGGAAACTATACCACCATACACAAGTCAATGAGACACTTCACAACCATACACAAGTCAATGGGACACTTCACAACCATACACACGTCAATGGGAAACTACACAACCATACACAAGTCATTGGGAAACTACACAACCATACACAAGTCAATGGGAAACTACACAACCATACACAAGTCAATGGGAAACTACACAACCATACACAAGTCAATGGGGAAGTACACAACCATACACAAGTCAATGGGAAACTATACCACCATACACAAGTCAATGAGACACTTCACAACCATACACAAGTCAATGGGACACTTCACAACCATACACACGTCAATGGGAAACTACACAACCATACACAAGTCATTGAGAAACTATACAACCATACACAAGTCAATGGGAAACTACACAGCCATACACAAGTCAATGGGAAACTACACAACCATACACAAGTCAATGGGAAACTACACAACCATACACAAGTCAATGGGAAACTACACAACCATACTTCAAGTCAATGGGAAACTACACAACCATACACAAGTCAATGGGAAACTACACAACCATACACAAGTCAATGGGACACTTCACAACCATACACAAGTCAATGGGACACTTCACAACCATACACAAGTCAATGGGACACTTCACAACCATACCCAAGTCAATGGGAAACTACACAACCATACACAAGTCAATGGTAAACTACACAACCATACACTAGTCAATGGGAAACTACACAACCATACACAAGTCAATTGGAAACTATACAACCATACACAAGTCAACGGGACACTTCACAACCATACACAAGTCAATGGGACACTTCACAACCACACACAAGTCAATGGGAAACTAGACAACCATACACAAGTCAATGGGACACTTCACAACCATACACAAATCAATGGGACACTTCACAACCATACACAAGTCAATGGGACACTTCACAACCATACCCAAGTCAATGGGAAACTACACAACCATACACAAGTCAATGGGAAACTACACAACCATACACTAGTCAATGGGAAAGTACACAACCATACACAAGTCAATTGGAAACTATACAACCATACACAAGTCAACGGGACACTTCACAACCATACACAAGTCAATGGGACACTTCACAACCACACACAAGTCAATGGGAAACTATACAACCATACACAAGTCAATGGGACACTTTACAACCATACACAAGTCAATGGGACACTTCACAACCATACTTAAGTCAAGTAGGATTTGAAACTTTGCATGGTGGAGATAAGATATAGAAGAGTTTGCGGTAACACCATGTAATAACAATCTCTAAATGAGTTGGGGTGGTTCTGAAAAGAACCGTTGGGTTAACTCGACGTTTCGATCAGTATGCTCTGATCGTCTTCTGGAGAATGCTGGACTCTGATGCTGCATGCTGCTTAAGTACTAGGCGGTGGATCAGCGGTGATGCACGAAGGCGGGAAATGTAGGCAAGTAGGCATACACAAGTCAATGGGACACTTCACAACCATACACAAGTCAATGGGAAACTACACAACCATACACAAGTCAATGGGAAACTACACAACCATACACAAGTCAATGGGGAAGTACACAACCATACACAAGTCAATGGGAAACTATACCACCATACACAAGTCAATGAGACACTTCACAACCATACACAAGTCAATGGGACACTTCACAACCATACACACGTCAATGGGAAACTACACAACCATACACAAGTCATTGGGAAACTACACAACCATACACAAGTCAATGGGAAACTACACAACCATACACAAGTCAATGGGAAACTACACAACCATACACAAGTCAATGGGGAAGTACACAACCATACACAAGTCAATGGGAAACTATACCACCATACACAAGTCAATGAGACACTTCACAACCATACACAAGTCAATGGGACACTTCACAACCATACACACGTCAATGGGAAACTACACAACCATACACAAGTCATTGGGAAACTATACAACCATACACAAGTCAATGGGAAACTACACAACCATACACAAGTCAATGGGAAACTACACAACCATACACAAGTCAATGGGAAACTACACAACCATACACAAGTCAATGGGAAACTACACAACCACACACAATTGCTGAAAGACGAAACGAATTACTCTCCAATGTCATACAAAACCACCTAAAACAATTGCGGTGAGATGCTCAATGGTTTAGCCACTTTTTATTATATCATTCTATATTTTTTGCTATGTAACTATTTGCATTGATTATTTTCCTGATCATTTTATTTTATTCGACCAATCGATCAATTTCAACTGCATTTTGCTTCATTTTTAAAATCTAAGAGCGCTTTTAATCAGGAAGATTAAATGATAAACAATTAAACTAGCATATACGAATTTTCGTTAAAGAAATTATTGTGAATTTTTTTCACAGAACTCGGGAAAGTACTTAGTACCGGTATACAGTACTAACACACGACGGTGTGTATGGGTTAAACCAAAAATAATATTCTTTTTCCCTTGCAAATTTAACAATCTATGAAACGATCGTTGTTGGAATTGTTTATCTCTAAACAAATTTTGATGTGCTGTGTTAAAACGAAAATCACTAAATACTTTCAATTCAATTCAATACACGTTTATTTCATACTCTTGTTGAGAAAAAAAAATGTGAGAATTAGACAGTACATAGAAATTTAACAACTCTAATGTGTATTAAATTAAACAGAAAAACAATATAAACTAAAAGCAAATAATAAATTAAATTGAATAATAAATTAAATAATAAATTAATTGCTTACATGATATTCGGCCTGGAAATTAATCAAAATAAATAGTAGCGTAAAAACTTACTTGGTATAATGAGCAATGGAGAGCCGTTGATATAGTATGAAACGTGTGAGAAGAGGCTGCCTCTGAAGTAACGTAGTTTTTGAAAAAGATGTAATTTTCCACGAGTTTGATTTTGAGACTTCAGAATTAGATTTTGAGGTCTCGAATTAAAGCGTCTAAAAGTACACAACTTCCGTGTGACAAGGGTGTTTTTTCTTTCATTGTTATCTCGCAACTAAGTAAACTAAATTAACGCAAAATACCCTCAAAAAAGTGAGGGGAATAAAAGAGAAAGAGGAAAACATTTGTTTTAAATCTTTGGACATAAATCTTTGTTTGGCAGGGCTGTCCAGGGTAAGGCAAAAGAAGAAAGGGACAAAAACTGTCATCAAATCGATGTGCCCTCCCGATCCCAGACCCCGCCAAAAAACGGCATACATTTATATAAACATATAGAAAACAAGAGTATGAATAGTACATCATAGAGACGATGAATAATTATAGTACAGAACACATATTGGTAGAAAAACAAATTCGCCAAAAAGAGGGAAACTATGAGTGTTAAAGACATTTACACCACATGTCGGGCTGAATTGGAAGTTATAGAGTTTTTGTCCGTAAAAGCCTAGTAATGAAATTGTTCAATTCGTTCAGGATGGATGTTCAAGCCAGCCAGGCGTTTTGCACCATTACATTCTTTCTCTCAATGAAATATTTGAAATTGTTGCGATTGATCCAGTGGACAATTCCCTTACATAACATTCTTCAGTTGAGTAATCTTTCTTGTCACAATGTTCCATAAGAAAACTGCTGAGCTGTGAAGACTTCATACTGAATTCAGTTTGACCATAGAGAGGTTAGACGATAGTAAGACACCGAACGGTTGAGGCTTGCTAGAGATTTTGGCTGAAGAAGGGGAATTTCGCTGCCCAGGAACGGTAAGATTTGACCCACAAACGTTCGCCACCTATTATCATCAGAGACATGCAACTCATCGGCTGATTTCCTCTTTTTCTTTTCAAAACAGCGCCATAAAACTGAAAAACACTGTTCAAAAGTTCATGGTTGATCGGCCATTTTCTCGTTTTTGCAATCAGAAAGTTCCATGTCTGCATTACTCTGCTCTATAGAAACCGTGGGTTCAAAATGTGTGTACATTTTCGCTGAGCTTGATATTGTTTTTGCCAACACATTGACGACATAAGAACTTGAGTCGTATAACTAACTACAGAGTTGTTTCTTTATTTTCCACTGGTGTTTTTGTGCGGATAGTCTTACAAATATACAGACGCACGTGTGCTTCAATTGTGAAGTAAACTTAACGTTTTCCTGCCTTAATCTCGGACTCCGTTTGTACACGTCATATCCAGTCGGTGATTAGGGCTACGTTACCTGTATTCCAATCAATTTCTTAACCACTCATTTTGCTCGATGCTGAAACTATACAGTAGACATTTCCGTGTCCTGTCACCACTTTTTCATTCGTTGATATCTAAAATGTTATATGGGAGTCTTTTCGCGAAAGGGCAATCGAACCAGTTATTGCAGGACCGGTCGTAAACCTCACTGTTCATCTAAAATTTGCGGTGTTTTTTGTTTGTTTTGTTTGTGTTTTGTTTTCATCTGACATTTTATGTCGTGTCTGTGCGGACTTGTATTTTTCATTTACACCCTGGAACGAAGGCAGATGATAATTATCTTATGTCAAATTCTTCGTCAGATAGTGTAATATTTATGACATTATGGTTAACTTCTTGAAAGTTGCCAAAATTGAACAATTATAAAAAATGACTTGGGCGCTCATAAGACATTCTTTATTAAAATTCTACAATGTTTTATTTGTCCATATCGCGTTACAGTCCGTGCACCCGTTTACAATGATGGGTTTGCTCCATAGCTTGATCTGCATCTCCCTCATGCTCACTCTACCATCCGTCAATGATGCTAACCTCCGATACCTTCGCACTGTGGCCTTCTCGGTAGCGAGAACGTCCCCCGTGCAAGTAACATCCGAGCAGATCATCGGCGGTTACGACACCGTCACCAGACCGGACGATAACCACTTCGACCCGGCTCTGGGCGTCTTCACGTCCCCGCTAAAAGGAGTCTACGCCATCGATTTTAGTTTTCACCAGGATAGAGTCTTCACAAAAAGTACAACTACCAAGACGTTTATCAAACTGACCATGGAGACGGCATCTGGCGGCAAGACAACATTTTTGGCACCAGAGGGACGCGCCGCTACGGTGAGCTCCCCTATATCGGTTCAAGGGGCCTCCGTTCTGCTGGAATTGGACAAGGGTGACAAGATCTACCTCCAGGCATCTCAGCCCGTTGGAGCAAATACACAACAACCAATTGCTTTCAGTGGATACTTGATCACTCGCATTTTGGATTAATAATTAGGCTAATGTGGTCACTTGAACGTGATGTACTAAAGACGAACCGTAGGCCTATATATCTGATGGGTCACATTTAAGCTAGGCTCAAGTATCAATTCATTCCGAGCTGGGAAAATGTTAAAAGTTTGTTAATTTTATCTGGATGCACTTGGCCTCTTAACAAAAGTATTCGTAGTCACGGTCAGATACTTAGACCATGAAGGTATCTCCATGCTGAGACAAAAACTAACTATTCATCAATTAGGCCTTTTTTAGCTACAGGGCAATCTCTGTGGTCTAGTTGGTATAACACTGCCCTAGAATTGTGTGAGGTCGTGGGTTCGAATCCCACCCGAGTAATATATGCCTGTGCACTTGGCCTCTTTTCAAAAGTATCGGTAGTCGTATACTCAGACAAATCTATTTATTATTTATTTTAGCTACCGGGAAATCACTGGTGTCTAGTTGGTATGGAACTGCTCTAGAAACGAAATGTCGTGGTTCGAATCACAGCCGAGTATTATGCCTGGCGTTTCCCCCCACAGAACTCAGGAGAGTAAACAATGCTAACACTCGGTGAACACTGTTATCCCCAATGCAAGTTCAACATAATATATTAATTATTTTAATCTTCGAGATTTTTGTTCCCACCCTTTTCATATAATCACAAACGGAGAACTTGCATATTGCATGTAGTCCACGCCAAGCCCATCCCAATCACCGACAAATCAAACTGGTATAATGGATGCAGTTGAACCACACAGAATAAGTGTTTGTCTAAAGATAAACATACATTAATGTGAACCCTGAACCAGCCATTTACGACAATTTTCTCTTTTAATGTTTAAAAAACAATAACTTAAAGGCAGAGTACACTATTGGAAATTGTCAAAGACTAGCCTTCACAGTTGGTGTTTCTCAACATATGCATAAAATAACGAACCTGTGAAAACTAGAGCTCAATCTGTCGTCGGACTTGCGAGATAAGAATGAAAGAAAAACACCCTTGTCATACGAAGTTGTGTGTGTTTAAACTTCAAAACTTGAGGTCTTGAAATCAATTTCGTGGAAAAATACTTCTTTCTCGAAAACTATGGCACTTCAGAGGGAGCCATTTCTCACAATGTTTTATACCATCAACCTCTCCCCATTACTCGTCACCAAGAAAGGTTTTATGCGAATAATTATTTTGAGTAATAACCATAGTGTCCACTGCCTTTAAATACAATCGGTGAGAAAACAGCAACGTTTGTTGGAACACGAAGTGATTACCATTCTTTATATTCTTTATCCAAAATGCTACCTTTTTTGAGAAAAAAAAATATATAAAACAAAAAGTAAGAACGATTTTTGCCTGTTCTACTTATCCCTACAAATTGTTCACTTTGTTTTATAAACATTACAACTATATGTGGTTACTAAGCTGAGAGTGACAATAAATCTTTATAACTTGGCTTATACATTGAACATTATTTGAGTTGGCTATGAGTCTACTTTTATTGTTTTCTTCCACAAATTTCCTTATAATATTGTAATCAATGATAACTAATTCAACACCTTGAAATGAAATGAATATCAGTCATTCAGACGAAAAAGTGTGGATTTATTAGTGGGCACTTTAAGAAGTCCCAAGTCACAAGTCCCATTACACGAACACGCAGGATTTAAGGTGACCCAAATTGTCCAGTGGTTCATGATTTCAGGACTTGCATTTCCAAGGTTGTGGGTTCGAATTCCATAAACTAAACCGCTGATATCTTTACTGATTTTATGCAACTCGTAATCTGAGAGAGATTGGCTGTTTTTACAGCTTGTTTGTATCCCTTTGTGGGAGTTTGCCAAGTTCCTTGACGGGAAGATGATTTTAGACATTATATTAAGGGGGAAAACAACACCACCCTGGACAAATTTTGACCCGTGTTAATACGAGCAACTAAAACTTTACCTGTAATGGCCAGAAATAGACGGTCATCTCGTTACGCACGCAGGTACGCATAGTGTTGAAAGGGTACCAGTCTGGTTGCTAGTGTAAACTACGCATGTTCAGAACAATCCATTATCGTTGATAAACATTTCGTGTTGTCTTAAAGTTCCGGGAACTTTCGATAAGAATGAGGACAAAATAACGGAGAGGTGAGTTTGATTGTATTTTAAATAAAACAATAAGCCTAGCGGTGTTCTTAATTTGTGTGCTGCAAGATAAGTAACATTAACAACGATGTCATGATCATGATGAGCCAAAAACTTCCAGGCGGTAGTCCACAGAACCGTTATATTCCGTAGGCCACTACAATCCCTACATGATTTACACTGCATCCAAATCGTGATAAACATGGAGTGCGATCTAGAAGTAGAAAGGTTGTTAAATAGTAGGTATAGTGGACCGACCATGGAGGAATAATTTATTCCTCCATGAGTGGACCAATGCAATTTCTTGTTAATATTGTTTGTGATGGCCTTTTTAACGATCATTGATGGTGATGGATTACATCAATCAACTTCAAAATAGGCTACAATACAAGGAAAAGGATGCGGTGAAAAAGTAATTTAAGAAAAGTGGGAACATTTTAGAAAGCAGGTCCACACTAGGGTTAGGGCTGTCTCTGAGTGTGGGGAATCCGAGTGTGGCCCTGTATTCTATAGTTACTCTAAAGTCTATTGAATTATAAAAAAATAAAATGGCAATGAAATGAGCAATCATTTCTATTTAGTATTTCTATGTTTTTTATCAAAGCCCAGGAAAAGTTTCCTGCTGGCGACCACTACTCATTTGTTATGAAACAAAACAAGCTATTCCTTTTGGTAAAACTAAATTATTTAAAATAAAATTGTTATATTGATCACTTTACATATAAATAGATACTTGTAAAAAGATTTCATGCTCTAAACCTTAACCCCCCCCCTGGTTAAACAAATGGTTTTTATTAAAAACAACTCTTTTATTGACAGAGGAGAACCATATTATATAGAGTTTTGATAATCTTGGGTAGCTGCCGTTGTCGCAATCACGATGTCTTCCATGGAGCTGTACCAAGTTGGAGGTACCGAAAAGATTCGTAACTTGGAGGATGAGCTCGCAAGGGAACTGACGGATCTACAGAATGATATTGAGGAGAATGAGATGATTGGTGGTCTACATAAAGTAGCCAGGTAAGTGGTCATATTTCAGTGTAGGCATGGGCGACTAGTTCGACTAGTGTCATATTCACTTTGATTACTTCTTAGTCAATTTTTTTTCAGTTACTCTATTAATCGTGCCGCCACGACTACTACAAAATAGTCGCGAAGACTACAAAAATAGTAGTAGAACAAACTAGTCGAACAAACTCTACCTGGCAAGAAGATACACACATGGTGTTACCGCAAACCAAATATATTGATACCTCACCATGCAATGCCTCATATCCTATATATGTACTACAAAAATAGTTGCAACCTGTTTGGTAACAACTATTCCGGATGACATAGTTTACCCATGAAGCACAATCAGACATCAGTGACACAATCCTTCAATCCTTTCAGCTGAGTTTTAATATATTGCACTTGCGGCCAACATTATGCAGAAATGCATCTTAAGAATTAAAAATTAGTTGCGACTAGTGTCTTAGTCACAACTAGTTGAGTGATGTACCCGTCTGTGCCTTTAAGGTAAATAATCCTAAACGATTGTTTTGTTTTTGTTTGTTTGCAGCTCTGGATCGTTACCTAAAAACATTGATCACTTTCGCAAGCAAAGAGAACTTGTCATCAAACGAGCTCTAGAGGTTTGTTAATATAAAGTATTTGAGAAGTTGGAAAGTAGGATATACCATCTGCATCATGGCTGAGTGGTTTAGAGCGTCGAGCTCAAGTTCTGCTGGTTATCAAAGTGTGGGTTCAAAACACAGTCAATGCAACTTTGTCCTTGAGCAAAGATGCTTACTGTAATTGCTTCTCTTCACCCAGGGGTATAAATGGGTAACTGTGAGGGTGGAAGTTGATATTGTGTATGAAAAAGCCTTTGTAGTGCCACAGTAGCTCAGGCTGTATACTCTCAGGGATCTGAGATTAGATTACAGGAATGTTAATGGCCAAGTGACCAGCCGTCGATTTCACCAAACTCTTTTTATTAGGATTAGGACTGAGGATGAGTTAAAATAACACGTTGCATTGGATCGGAAGAGTTGGTCTATAAAAAGCATTTGTAACCGTTTTTTTAATAAAATGCATATGGTTGGAAAGATGTTTTAAAAGTAGAGTACAATGATCCAAGTTTGCCTTGAAAATGTGTGGTTTTCCTTTTACTGTGCGAAGTAACACGGTCGGCCATTTATGGGAGTCAAAAATTTGACTTCCATAAATGGCCGACCGTGTTAGTCAACGAGTTAAAAGGAAAACTGTGCAATTTCCAGGCATGTTTGTGTGGACCATTGTATGCTACTTTTACATCATCTTTCTACCCATATGCATTTTATAAAAAAAATGTTTACAAACACTTTTCAAAGACTAACTCGAACAATCCAAGGCAACATGTTCCTTTTAGATCCATAGGCTTATGACGCATTGAACCCATCCTAAGTTTGGACTAGTTCCTTGTTCTAGCTCGAGAGACTGATAGGATTAATCCTATTGTTCTATGAAATCAGCTGCACTGCGCTATTGTAAAGTTAACGTTATTGTAAACCACGCTTCAGAAGTAGTTATTATTGTTGTTGTTATTGTTTAGGTATGTGAACCTCTACCCCTGGTCATCCAGGCTGATGTTATGAAAGAAGAGATGGAGATAAGTCTTCAAAGAGAATACACCGATGAAAGCCTTCCCCTCATTCTGCATCAGGTGGGTCTCAACATTCTCATCTTAAAAGAACATTACAGACTTGGGTTTTGCTAATAAAACAGTTGCTGGCAGTGGTAGCACTTTATGTGTTCCACCATGAACATCAAATGACAAACCTTTAGAAGTTCTAGATCAATCAGCCATCTGGGTCACGAAAAAATAGTGAAAAACTGATTACACATTTTACATGACCTCGATTTTACAAAAAATGAACAAAGTGCTCACTGAACGATAAACTCCAAACAAGAAATTGGTTTTATTTATTTCTCAAAAAAATATGACATTTCATACATTTAATTTAAGGGATGTTTTTTACTCTCATCATCATTTGACCACCTGGGCGTAATTACATAAAGCTCCTTTAACAGCTTCAAAGTAGAAAATACTACTTGCCAAAGGTCTTTGCTCTGCAAAAGTATAGTCGGCTACCAGTCACAACAATACAAACTGAATCTAATTTGGGCTGGTAACCTGTTTCTACTAAGCAACACTTTTCTGTGCTTAGTAAGTGAGTTTCTGTGCATACAGGCTTGAAATTTGGCTTGCGCTAATCCTGAGCCTCACTGATAATTGTCATGATATTCTCCTTGCAGCATTTCACTGATCGTATACAGCAGTTGGTTCAGTGCAAACACATGCATATGTTGAGATGGAAAAGGTTCTGTGAACACACCAGTGCTTTGGAAGCCCTCTACTCACCCTACCAGAAAAGACTTGCGTAAGTTAAAATGCTACACTGGTTCTTTATAAAAATGATTAATTAATTAATTAATTCTGGTCTCAGATGAGGTTGGCTGTAGCACCATGTGTAAATCTCTTTGAGCAGGTGTTGGTTCAGAAAAGAGTTGTCAACGTCGGTTCTTTTAGAACCGACATTACTCAAAAGAGATTTACACATGGTGCTACCGTCTCTTTTAAAAAGTGTTGGTTCTGAAAATAACCGTTGGAGTTGTAAACCACCACTTTGTTTCAGAGCAAATACTACTCAATGAGATATACACATGGTACATGTACTACCATAAACCCCACCCAACTGATACTCCCACCATGCAATGTTTCAAATCTGGCTTAATTCTGGCTTCTCGGAAAAGCAAACTTAATCCTAGCCACGAACCCCATTTAGTGTAGACATGGAAGGAAGTTTCAGTTTTAGATGTTGGAGGAAAATTCCCAGATAATTATTCCATGAAAAAAACACGCAGTCAGGTTCCTAGAGGTGGAAGGCAAGAAAAGGTGTGCATTAGAGAGGCCATCGAGATCCACAAGCATGACACCGTACCCCAAGACATCGGCTTCCACATCAGCGACATCTGGCTCCCCCTCTTCCCGACCAATGAATCTTCTATATCCACGGTCACCCCCAAGGCCCCCCCAACCATTATAGACTGCTTTGGGTCATCTATACCCTCAGTCACCTAAGCCCCACACCCTTACTATCCCCAGTGCTTGTTCCTACTGACACAGTTCAGTGAGCACACACCCCCACACACCACCCAAGGCTCCACAACAGGTTTCACCACGCATCATCGAGTTCAACTTCCCGCCTTCGTACATTACCAAGCTAATCCGCTGCTCAGTAATTAAGCAGAATGCAGCATCAGAGTCCAGCATTTTCCAGAAGACGATCAGAGTATACTGATCGAAACGTCGAGTTAAACCAACGGTTCTTTTCAGAACCACCCCAACTCATTTAGAGATCATTACATGTTGTTACTGCAAACTCTAATCTGTTCACACTTGCTGTCCCTTTCATATTTTGAGAGTTCCCTCTTTTCCATCTTGACCGCAGCCTTTGAATGGTTTTCTCTTAGATTACAGTGCACCTTAACAAATACTGTGTTATTATTGTTATTAATAATAATAATAATTTCATGATGTTCGAGGGCGTATAACAGTAATAATTTTATAAGAAAATTATACAGGGACAGTTAAGAAAGGTACATCAGTAAAAATACAAGCAAATCAGAAATCAAAGCTTTACAGACCTGTAGTTATTATTATTTTTATTATATTTACAATCTTAGAGAGATAATGGCGGAGTACTCTGACACTGTAGCGAGGGCTCGTCGTCTGTCTGTAGCCCATGAGGCCTACCTGATGGGCAAGACACCGGCACACAACCTGATAACTGAAGACGACCTCATGACCTACACTCGCTGGCTCACCTGTCATTTTCACTCAGTCAAGAAGATACACGCTTATCTCAAGGTAAGAATTTTGTTTATAAGAAAATAATAGAGTGGCGATGAGTTCTTAAATGACCGATTAAGAATGAGTCACTACTCTTTGATTCCCATTCATAAATGCCCTTTTGTTAAAAAGCAAAACAGTTTCAAAATTCTTGACAATCTGTCAAGATCTGTTCTTTCGTGGGTTTTCAAAGCTTGCAAATTATTAAAAACATTTGTAAAAATGTTTTGTGCACGTTGGGTTGTGTTTGTACGCGCGGGTACAAATAGATAACGTGCAGGTAATTAAAATTGGCAAACATGAGCTTGCATTCTCAACATGCGAGGCCAGCTGGTCTTAAACAGCTCCAGCTGTGTCATTGTCAATCCCACGTGACGCACTCTCCACAGATAGGAATGGCGAAACTGTCTGGGGTATTTATGAATATTCTTTATCCCTGCTACAAATTTCCGAATTTCCAGCTATTATGCTATAATATATAGGAACCAAACTGCCTTTAGCTACTGGGCAATCTTGGTGGTTTAGTTGATAAGACACTGCTCTAGAATTGCAAGGGTCGTGGGTTCTAATCCCACCTGAGTAATATGCCTGGGAAGTTTTTTAAAAGCGAGCGTGCAGAGCAGTCACTTTTGGTTAACCAATCAATCAATCGTTAAATATATAATGTGCTAATCCAACAGTTGTTGCTCATAGCGCCGTACAGTAGGCTTTTGAAAAAAGATGAGATTTAAGTAAAGTTTTGAAATTTGCTAATGAAGAAGATTGCCTGATGTTCTGAGGAAGATGATTCCACATTCTTGGTGCTGCAATAGAAAAGGCACGATCCCCCCAACTGTGTTTAGTTCTTTGAATGGGAAAGAGTGAAGTGTCGGAACAGGAACGCAGATTTCTGACAGGTTCTTTGATTGACAAACAGCATTGATTTTTCAGTGGTTCCCTTCCAGGAGTTAATGACGAGAGGTATCGATACGGAATCACTGCCCATGGTGGCAACGCTGTAAACATACATGTACCCAAAACTAAAGTGTAATGTCACCTTTTTGTTTAAATTGAATCTGACTGCTTTCTCTAGGTCTTAGAGTGGATTCCAGTTTCTCACAAGCACCAGTCCTTACCAGACCCCAAACAGCAGCAAACCCAAGACGCTCAGGAAGATGCTGATGACACGATGATGACAATGACAGCGCGGTCACAGCTCGACACCGCTCGCTCCTCCGTGTCCGACCAGGGCAAGGTCATCCAGAGCAAGGGTCGCTGGTCCATCTTCGACGGCCGGATGTCGCTGACGGACTCAACAGCTGGTAGGGTGTCCATGATCGACCATTTCCGACAGCAGTCGCCGCTGTTCGAGCAGTCTGAATCGGACATGGCTAGCGATTGTTCTTCCTCCATCATGTCATCTTCAGTTAACCTTGCAGGCACTAACACTGTTCCTCACACTGCACAGGGTATAGCAGCTGCTTCTGCTGGAGGTACATTATTAACACTCGGCTAGTTGCACAAATTTTATTCATCTACTGATATTTTTTTTTTACTTGGTTGAACAAAGATATTCAATTCAGTTCAATATGACGTTTATTCCATACTCTTTCTGCAAAATAGTTCAATGATAAATTTGGTAACAAAATCAAAAGCGCATATAAGAAAAACGCAACAATTGTTGACGTGGACGTGACTTGATCCTGCGACCTCCAGACTAACGTGTCAATGCTCCACACACTAAAGCTATCTATCTAGCTTTAATGTTGGTCTCTCCCTATTTTGTCAATATCTTTGTCCCAGGTTGTATTTTAAACTTGGGTGATCCCTGGTTGTATGGTAGTACAGGTTGAATGGCTTCTGACTGGCACCCCCCGAACAAAGTTATTGACAAAATAGGGAGATCAGCAACATTAGGGCTAAAGATAGCTCATTTGGTGGAGTGCCAGTACGTTAAGCCAGTGGTCGCATCATGTGCAAGTCCCACTTCAGTCAGTTTCGTTGCTTGGTGTTTTTCTAAACCAAAACAGGTGACTGTTTCACCAAGTTACACGTATAGAAATCATAGAATATGCACAGAAATAAACTTGTGAAGAGAGACGTAAAATTTATTTCAATGTCTGCTGTTTCCGTTGCCAAATAAGTCATGGTAGCAAAACGTGAACAATAGTATCACCGATAAAAAATGTGACTTTTGGTATGTTTTTATTACACCAAAATCATGATGAAAGTACCATGTGAAGTATTTCCATACAGTGAGTTTCAAGCTGTTACAATTAACAGTGGAATCAAGTTGGTTATTTGGATACTTTGTTGTTCAAGATTTGTTCAATTGCAAGAACTGGTTTATCTTTTTGATCACTGCTAATGAAATTTTGTGCAACTGGCTTCAACATACTCATTTTCACATTAAAAATATTAACAGCCATTTCTCAGGTTTTAATGACATGTAGGTATGATCCCTACATGGGATCCCTACATGGCCATACATGCCATTCAGCGCAGGATACGGATGTATGTCCTTTCACTGGTGTCCTGAACAAAGGTATTGGAGAGTTTTTGTTTTCGACGACGGATGGTTCTGTGTTGGTATTGATGACATTTTGGCGTCATCTGCACATGCATCTGCTTGGAGGACAGTCGTCCCTCAATTTCTACGACAGTACTCGGGAGGAATCTGCGCTGTGCTGAATACGACAACATTTGGCTGAAAACTACTAAAATCGTTGCAAAACCATCCGTCGTCAAAAACAAAAACTCTCTGCTGACTTGATAGGGAGACCACCATGGAAGGGCTTGATTGCTTAGTTGAGTTGGTAGAGCACTAGTACATAAACTTAGAGGTTGCAGGTTCAAATAATTACTACTATTTTATGCTCATAACTTAACTCTTAGCCATTCCATCGTAAGGCTCACTTTTCCTAATAGAGGGAAAGTATTGGATGATAGTAAAAAATTGCAATTTAATATTCACGTAACTATTAAACACTTAAACTTAGATACTACCAACTCATGTATTATGTCTGTTTTAACATGTGGCATAGTGGCAATTAGTTTTGGCATTACCATAGAAATTCATCTTGCAGACCAAGAAGCTTAATCCTTCGTGATTTCCAATCTGTGTATGCCCTCAAAGTTATGCGGGACAAAAACATTAATACCAGGTGACAAAAGTTCTGGCAAAGTGTAACCTGGGATGAATTTCACAAAGCATGGTGAGTCACCTGCCAACATGAAGATTGTTACACATTTTAAGATCAATCCTAGCTCTTTGTGAAGAGATACTATTTTATTTTAACCAGTGTTCTCTGGGTTAAGATTCTACTAGCAATCCACTTCATCTCTTCATGTAATCATTGTATAGATGACCCTTTGCATAACGCGGAACGCACCTCCTTAAGCAACTTTCTGTCTGCCATGGCAGGGGTCAAAGTAACACTTGTGGGGGTCTAACCACACGTATTTTGCATGACTGTGTAAACAACGAGTGACCTTTGGTAAAACTTTCTGATCAATTGGAAGCGCTGGTCATAGTGCCTCCAATTGATCAGAAAGTTTCACCAAAGGTCACTCGTTGTTTACACAGTCTTGCAAAATACATTTGTCAGCACCGCCACAAGGGTTACTTTGGCTCCTGTCATGACGGACGGAAAGTTGCTTTAGGAAGTGCGTTCGGCATTGTGCAAAGGGTCTAGTGGTGTAAGCTGGGTACTAATTTTCCTCATTGGTGTATATGGGTCGTGACTGCGAATCATTAATGCATACCATGTGGGTTTTCAGTTTCTTATTCATCACAAAACTTCCAAACATTGCTAATATTTTTAATTTTTTTAATCCAATTCTGTCAGTAAAGATGTCAAAAAAAAAAAATGAAATTGGGAAAGTGGGATACTTTGTTACAAACTACATTTGGAAATTTCATACCTGGACATGACCTTTACTTTGACCTCTTTATGTGAATGGAAGTAGGTCACACCTTGTGATACAAGTCGCATGTTGAATTTATGGTCTCTAAAGGGATAACTTTGATACATATTCTGAATGCTGAATAATTACAGTCTTTAAGGTCTTGGTCTCGGACTCATAGGCTTGAAGTTTAAAATCTGGATGTTAAACCAGGGCAAACTTTTATAAAGCTGCAAGCACAACAAAATTGTTTAGCCGGAAAAAGTTACCATCCAAAATACCATGTATTTTGTATTATTTGAGACTGGTACCCTACTAAAACAAATTTCACAGACAGATTTGTTAAGCCTTTTCTGAAAAGTGACATTCTTTGACTGTAATGAACTCGGGAGGTCAAATCGAGTCTTTTAACACAGCTCCTAACAATCAGAGTGTTTTTTATTCCAGGAGGTGGTCCAGCATCAAATGGAGAAACTCTAGGTGTACCCTGCCATATCACAGACTTTGAACAAATCACACCACTGCTGTCATTTCTGATGGGTTGCTATGGCATTCATACTGTAAGCATTAACAAATAGTTCTCCGTAGATGCCGTATTTATAATAATAATAATAATAAGCGATACAAAGCGCTAACGAAATGCAACAGCAACCAAACAAAAGATAAACTACATGGTTTACAGACAAAACAATGCAATTAACAATGATTCAATCTAGAGTAACTTACATGTAGGAAAGAGGTGGATTTTTAATTGGGATTTGAAGAAACTCTGGGAATTGGCTAAACAAACAGATTGAGGAAAACGGTTCCAGTATTTTGGCCCAGTTGCAGCAAAAGCTTTAGATCCTATTTATGGTCAACTTGGGTTATAGACTTTGGAAGTGTAGTGGCCGAGCGGTTAAGAGCACTGAATTCAAACTCTGGTGTTTTTGATCAGCAGAATGTGGGTGTCAATCCCCCAGCCGTGACACTTGTGTCCTTAAGCAAGGCACTTGTCATAAAGAGAAGGGGTTTGCCCTGGTCTGGCTGTGGCTGTGAACGCGCCGTAGGTTGAAGGATTGATGTCTGCAAAAATGAAGGAAAAATTGTTTGTTAAAATATGGGAGGTTGAACATTTATCAAAAACTAGCAAAAGCTTTTTATAATCGCATGTTTTATAATGTGTTCGTTGTTTTTCAACAGAACTTGGATAAAATAAATGGTCCATCAGATGAGATGGAATTATTGTCTCATGTCAACAGACGATTTAAGACAGTGTTCTCCAAGCAAGAGGAACAGAAGACATGGCCGACATATGACAAGCTAGAGGTAAGACCTTTTTCAAAATAATTCTATATTTTGATCAAAACTATCTTTGATGTCATGTTTGTATAGTTTTTATCATAGAATTTGTCTATGATTTTTGGGGTTGAACAAAGAGTTGATTAGAGTGGGATTCGAACCAACGACCTCCGGATTAACGTGCCGGCGCTCAACCAACTGAGCTATCTAGCTCTATGTTGGCGGTGTCCCTATTTTGTCAATATCTTTCTTATCGTGGGTGCCAGTCAGAAGCCATACAACCGTTAACTGCCGTGTGGCCAGGGATCACACCCAAATTACAATACAAGCTGGGAAGCGGCAGCCAAGGGATCACCTTAAGGGGATGCAACTTTTTGTTTCAGATATCAATATAAACCACAAGGGAAACAAAATATTGACAAAATAGGGACACTGCCAATATAGGGCTAGATAGCTTAGTTCATAGAGCGCCGGCACGTTAATCCGGAGGTCGTTGGTTCGAATCCCACTCTAGACAATTCTTTGTTCAACCCCAAAAATCATTTCAAAATTTACCCAGTCAGTTTCCCTTGTGGTTTATATTAATTTGTTTTTACTAAGTGATTTATTCTTTTAAAGACTCTTTAGGACCTCATGCTTTCAGACAGAGTGATGCTTGTTGTCTGTTTTAAACTGTCAGTAGATGATTAATTCTCTGCCTTTTTTCCAATATTAATTTTTGGCATGTAATTTTTGTATTAAATTGTTGCTGTTTTAATTTCTACGGTTCATGTATGTTTTTCTGCTACTTTTAATAACTGTATTTTAATGTGCAAACCGAGAAAGTAATTTTCATGCTGGGCGTTATGAGTAAAGAATTTAATTGAATTTAATTGAATTTTCATCTTGTGTTTAGATGGGTAACGAGTCCTGGGGAGCTGATACATCAAACCATGCCCTGATCAAGGAATCCAATTGGCTGCCGTACATCAAAATCAAGTAAGTTAAGGAGACTGGTCGAGAAAGTGTAGATTCCTGGAGTAGCAACGAGTCTACACTTTACAGTCTATTCTCTGTTTTAAACTAGTTCCCCCAACAATGTTAAACAAAGTTTGGTCGCTTTTATAACTATTTTACAAAAATAGTTGGCATATTTTATAGTGCTTTCTTGCAACATTATCGAGTGCAATGTTTTGATTTTTAGTTTACAATTAAGTTTTTTTACTAAAGAAATTTATTGAACTGGAAAATATTTTTGGAACTTGAAATAATATTTCAAATAACCTGCACATCATGTTATCTTTTAATTTAGAAAGACAGTCATTATCAATTTGAACTAATCACTTCAGTTTGTAACAAATCTACAGTTAAGTGTAGTAAAGAGCACTGAACATTAAAGTAACATGTTGCCTTGGATCGGTCGAGTTGGTCTTTGAAAAGCGTTTGTAACCGTTTGTTGTAAAATGCATATGATTAGAAAGATGATTTAAAAGTAGAATACAATGATCCACACAAATGTGCCTATAAATTGCATGGTTTTCCTTTTACTTTGCGAACTAACACAGTCGGCCATTTTTGTGGGAGTCAACAATTTTACTCCCATAAATGGCCGACCGCGTTAGTCGACAAGGTAAAAGGAAAACCACGCAATTTCGAGTGATACTTGTGTGGATCATTATATTCTACTTTTTAAATATCTTTCTGTCCATATGCATTTAAAAACAAACAGTTACAAACGCTTTTCAAAGACCAACTCGACCGATCCAAGGCAACGTGTTCCTTTAAGTGTAGATTGTTGATTTCCATACAAGAAGCCAGTGATATTATTAGTATTATGACATATTCAATGGGTTTTTTGTTTGCAGAGCTAAGAAAGATCCATTGCAAGAGAAGACAATGACGAGTCTGTATCACGCTAACAATGTAGATGAGCTTCTTAGAGCCCAGAGTAGGTTCTTCTCAGTCAGTGACATCAATGTAAGTCAGCTTCCTTCTAGTAGTCACCTCACCTAGACCCAATTTCATTGCTCTGCTAACGGCCAAATTCTGCACTTGCGATCACCATTCTCCGCTTGCAGGGCAAGTGCTGAATTTCTGCCCTAGATGTAATGTGGAGCACGTATGCGCATCAGCCAATTTTCCCGCTAACCTGTGAAATACCCTTGACGTACTGTAAGTGCGGAATTCCCTGCTTCCGCAAGTGCTGATTCTTCACCTAGACCCAATTTCATTGCTCTGCTTACCACCGAATTCTGCACTTAGAATTAGAACTAGAATTATTTATTCAGCCAATGTTAAAAAGTTAAAAACTTAAAACATCGGAAGTTATAGTGTACCTCGAGCTCTCTAGATTTAACAATCTCAAAATACGTTTAAAAACATTGCGAAGAAAATACAAAAAAATAAAAATATATGCAAATATAACATAGTGTACAAAAAGCAGAAAACAAACTATATATGAAATGCTTACTACCTTTAAAATGCTTAAGACGCAATTAGAAGAGAGGAATGTGAAATAATCAGCTGCTGGGTGAAATTCGTCCTGCATTTTGGACCATTACAGTCACCATTCTCCCCTGGCAGGGCAAGCGTTGAATTTCTGCCCTAGCTGTGTAGCAAAGAAAGTCTAGTAATGTGGAGTACGCATGCGCACCAGCCAATTTCACCACTAATCCGTGAAATATGCTTGACATAAGCGCGGAAATCCCTGCTTCTGCAAGTGCTGATTCTTTGCTAAAAGTAAGCAGAGTCATGAAATCTTCTTCATGCTGAGTGGCCTATAAGCAGAGGTGCCGACTTTCCCCAACTCTGCATGAACAAGTTTTAAAATATCCCTGATTATGGAAATTTTGTCTTATTATTTTGAATGGAATTCTAAATTTATCTCTGATTGTTGTCCAAAATTTCCTTTTTTTATGTCTACAAAGTGAGCTAGAGATATTCATGCATGATTTTTGGTTTTATTTTGAGCAGAAGGTTCAGGATGCGATGAAGGAGCATGCCATTGCTGTGCGTGACCCGCCCCCAGTTCAGTCAGTGTCAGTGACTTCACACAGGACCACACTGGACACCAAGAATATCTGGCGTCAGATATACTCCAGTCCAGATCTGTTCAATACGTGAGTTTCTTACCACGGGCTTTTTTCAAAACCCTGGCATGTACTCCAGCTCTGGGCGTTGTTTATGCTTATTTATGAATGCTTTGCTTTGTTTGTTTTCACAGTCCTTGTTTATATATTTTTCGTAAGGATTTCATATTATAAATGCTATGATGATGCCTCTTTTGGAATAGCGCTATATAAGCACTTACTATTATTATTACTCTGTTTGATTTTGGAAACACTGTGCAAAGTTTACACTGCTTCAAAATTGACATTGGAGCCCAAAACCAGAGCCAACCCAAGGTATATAAAACGGCCCCAAATGCTCATTCTAATTGGACATGCAGTTCCTGCCTGTTCCAAGATCAAGACGGGTCTCACCGAGAGACTTTTATGTAAATTGAGACCTTTACACAAGCTTGATGTGGAACATTCCTCTTCTTAAAAAAAATAATTATAAGGCTAGCTTTTCAGCTGAACAATTGCAGATACATTTTCCAGTCATGTTTTGATTTCTTTCCTCTAAGCAGTTCAAGCTCAGAAGACGACATTGCTGTCACTGACTTTGAGGAGAAAGATACCGACAATGTAACCCTGGGTACTGGCTCGAGGGCGAGCAGCGCCCTCGCTTCCTCAAGACGTCGTAAGAAAGATGATGAAGAGGAGTATACATACACCAACGCGATGCAGATGCTGGGTCTTGAAGATGATGACAGCAGTCAACAAGACCCTACGATGATCCAAGGAGGTTATCTTTCTTACCTTCATCTGAGACATCTTAGAATCAGAGACTTGCAGAGAACAGTGAGTACTTTGAAATTAGTTTTAAAGTTGTCAGTGATGAAATCTGTCATACACGTAGATGTATATTCCACAAAAGTTTTGTTCCCATCAAACTTTTTTCTTCTGCTGCCACGCAGAAATTTACTGTGACTGGTGTTAGTGTAATTCTACAGTGTGTTCCGACTTGACTTAAATTCCATGACATTTGCATAGCATTTTACAGCGTGGTCACTGTAGGCTTACAGCGCAGAGCTGTTCCCATTGGACTTTTTAACAGCCCTGTAAAGTTACCATGGCTACGGTAAAGCTACCTTTCTTTTAAATAACCTACATTACCATATCATTTATATCATGTCCGGCTCATGACAAGATCAACTTCTGAAACCAAGACGCTCCAGAGTCATTTAGAACAACCTAATCAGTTAATTTTTAGACTTTCAGCACGGCCAGTGGCTCCTAACTGTTTCATACATTGAAATTTCCATGTACTTATTTCAATAATTTTGTACTTATTTCAATAATTTTGTACTTATTTCAATAATTTTGTACTTATTTCAATAATTTTGTACTTATTTCAATAATTTTGTACTTATTTCAATAATTTTCTGGAGTGCCTATCTGACACGGGTGTTAGAATCAAAGACTTGAAGAGTACAGTTGTCAATCTAGCCAGGAGCATTAATCATAATTTTGCTTTAAAGGGGAGGTACACGTTTGGGAATTGTCAAAGACCAGTCTTCTCACTTGGTGTATCCCCTCATAAGCATAAAATAACAAGCCCGTGAAAATTTGGGCTCAATCGGTCATCGAAGTTGCGAGAAAATGATGAAAGAAAAAACACCCTTGTTGGACAATCTGTGTGCTTTCAGATAGGAATAAAAGACTTCTAGCTAGAAGTCTTTTATTATTTTAGTGAGAAATTACCTCTTTCTCAAAAACTACGTTACTACGTTTCCCACAATGTTTAACACTATCAACAGCTCTCCAATGCTCGTTACCAAGTCAGTTTTTAAGTTAATATTTGTTATGAGTAATTACCAAACGTGTACCTTCCCTTTAAATGCAAGTAATCTATAGTAGAGTTTAATCATTATGATCATTATCCATGTAAATTGTATTTTATTCTTTGAGTGAGACTTCTTCTTACTTCCCATCAGTGTCTGAGTGTCTTGAACTACTTCCGATCTGTGGAACGATCTCTGACAATCAATGACGGTGGACTGTCTCTAGAAGGAAAACAGCAGAAGCGTGTCAGGTAATGACCTCTCATTCCAATAGAGTAGACCCTATGCAATGTACAGCGTGAGTCAAAATGAAGTTGACAGAGATTTATAATTTCAAAACAAAACAATAACTGACACTCAAAACCCCAGTGAAGCACATATTTAAAACAATCATTCTTTCGTGGTTATCTTAAAAAAAAAATGAAACAAATTGACAGTTTCTTAGAGAAGTTTAGCTTGTTTTACAGAAAGCTTTCATGTTTGTAGCTGTCATGGAATGTTAATGCTAGACTGAATCTAAACATCTTAGTAAAAGTAGCAAAGGGCATAAAATGCTTACTTTTGTTTTGTCAAGTAACATATCTACTTAGAAACCATAGCTTTTGAACTTTGGTTGTCTTTACAGCAGAGTTCTTGCATCAGGTGTATGTGTCATCATTGACAGACGTGGCACACTAGAAGTATTCAATATTATTTTATTATTGTTACTCACCGTACTCATCATGTTTTTGTTTTTACATTGAAAGCAGTAAGCAGAATCATAAGCAGGGACTTAACGATGGTGGGCTTGGAGGAGGAGGCGGTCTTGGTAGCCATGGTTACCTTCACTATACACCAGCTGAATTCAAGTAAGTTTTTCTACTTAGATCATTTGGCTCAAATGCCTCCAGCAGGGCCAGTGCTGCTCAAGCAGGAAATATTGCTTAAAGACTTTCTGCTAAGCAGAAATGAGCAGGATACCAGTCACAAATTGTACATGTGTCATGGTGGTTTGGCTGGTAACCTTATTCTGTTAAGCAAAATTTTGTTCCGCTTGGTAACTTGTTCTGCTTAAAGACACTGGACACTATTGGTAATTGTCAAAGACTAGTCTTCACAGTTGGTGTATCGATCAACATATGCATAAAATAACAAACCTATGAAAATTTGAGCTCAATCGGTCATCGAACTTGCGAGATAATGAAAGAAAAAACACCCTTGTCACACGAAGTTGTGTGCCTTTAGATGGTTGATTTCGAGACCTCAAGTTCTAAACCTGAGGTCTCAAAATCCAATTCGTGGAAAATTACTTCTTTCTCGAAAACTATGGCACTTCAGAGGGAGCCATTTTTCACAGTGTTTTATACCACCAACCTCTCCCCATTTCTCGTCACCAAGAAAGGTTTTATGCCAATAAATTTTTTGAGTAATTACCAATAGTGTCCAGTCACCTTAAAAGGTGACTTATATTTTGTAAGGAAATTCTTAGTTTTTTTTTATTTACAAATACCTGCCTTTAAAATAAAATAACTTTTTTGTTTTCAGAATCAGTGAGTCTGATTTTATGGAGTTCTCTGAAGTTGAGAATCATGATGATTTCTACTCTGTTGATGAAGGGAGAGTTCACGTTCAGGATCAGCGTGGGTACTACGTCATCTATCAAGCAGCATTAGATGATTTCAAGTAAGTACTACCCTCGCCCCTCTTGAACCCACCCAATTGTGATTTTAAAAAAGGGACACAAAAAATGAATGGTTTGATATATCAAAATCCCCTTTAAATTATGTCTTTGGTCTCGCTCCCCCCCACCCCCCCAAAAGGAAATGTTTAGTTGCCAATGTACATTTTGATAAAATAGAATTAGCTTTAGCAAACAACTTACCAACCAAAAGGATCGATCTATGGTATAAAGTTGTGTTGTCACAACCTCATTCCCAGGGATGATCGATCTTACCGCGCCATTTTTTCCCCAGCATGCCTTGCCTGATCATAACCCCTGGAATTGGCAAATTTAAATGTGCTATATGCTAGCACATTAAAATGAGCCATAAATGAGTGTACATATTCATTTTTCAATCTTTTCTACGTGCGCACGCATGTCTTTCGTTTTAAAGAATGTTTTTGTTTTTGTTTTTTAAAAACATGTTCACGTCATAAAAAACGCGGGCGTGATCAACATTTTAAAAAACTACGCGCGCCTGACTTGACATCTTATGCATAACCAATTTCCTGAGCCAATCAGCGTTGTTTCCCAGTACATGCCTCCCAGGGGTTAGTGACGAGAGGTATCAATACGGCGCGCTGCCCATGGTAGCGAGGCTGTCCCAGGGGTTAGTGACGAGAGGTATCGATACGGCGCGCTGCCCATGGTAGCGAGGCTGTCCCAGGGGTTAGTGACGAGAGGTATCGATACGGCGCGCTGCCCATGGTAGCGAGGCTGTCCCAGGGGTTAGTGACGAGAGGTATCGATACGGCGCGCTGCCCATGGTAGCGAGGCTGTCCCTGGGGTTAGTGACGAGAGGTATCGATACGGCGCGCTGCCCATGGTAGCGAGGCTGGTGTTGTCATAATTAGCCTTGGAGAAAGACTTGAAACGTCAGGCCATTAACTATTTTTTGGCAATGTACATTATGATACATTCCTTCTTTGTATTCTATCCATTGGGTTTTAAATAGTATCGTTATTAAGTTAGCTTTTTTGAGAGTCCTTCACAACCAGAATAAATAAAATGAAAAATGAAAGTTGAATGTTTCATATGACCAAGTGATTACAATGTCAACAAAGGAAGGGACAAGTTGAGGTCAGATATTTCAGGTCATCACTAATTGGTGTTAATTCATTTCTTTCAGGAAATTGGAAAAGGACCTGTTATTGGTGGCCACCACTTACATTGAGAAAGACAGAGAAAATAGAAGCCGTAAAACAGGATTAGGGAAAAGTAGCTCACAAGGGCGTAAGAGACAGGTACTTCAGTTAATTATAGCATTAGAAACAGGTGCAACGGCCTAGAAGCCATTTTGGTGTTTGTTATTGTGCATTATTGACTATGTTGGAAATTATATAAATTTAGGGTACAATTGTGACCTGTATTTTTTGGGTTGCCATTGTTAAAACGAATAAACATCTAAAGGCAGTGGACACTATTGGTAATTACTCAAAATAATTATTAGCATAAAATCCTACTTTGTTACGAGTAATGGGTAGAGGTTGATAGTATAAAACATTGTGAGAAACGGCTCCCTCTGAAGTAACATAGTTTTCGAGAAAGAAGTAATTTTCCACGAATTGGATTTTGAGACCTCAGAATTAGATTTTGAGGTCTCAAAATCAACCATCTAAAAGCACACAACTTCGTGTGACAAGGGTGTTTTTTTTATTCATTATTATCTCGCAACTTCGACAACCAATTGAGCTCAAATTTTCACAGGTTTGTTATTTTATGCATATGTTGAGATACACCAAGTGAGAAGACTGGTGTCCAGAGTCTTTCATGTGTCCATGTGATCAATTTATCACAAAATAAATGGTACATGAAAGGATTAAGCCAGGGCCCAATTTCATAAAGCCTGTAAGTGCAAAAATTTGCTTAGCATGAAGTTTCTTCCTTGATAAAAACAGGATTACCAACCAAGTTGCCACATGACTTTCAGGATAAGCAAACAACAGCTGAATACCAGTATCAAGCAATATGCAACAAATGGAAATTGCATGCTGAGCAAATTTTTGTGCTTACAGGCTTTATGAAATTGGGCCCTGATCATTTCGTTTAATTTTTTTCAGAGCCAGGCAGCAGGAGATGTTGACTTACCTAGTTATGGTCATCAGCAGGTGGATCGATTTGCGGTCCTGTTAGACTTATGGGCCAATGAGACGGCATTCCTAGAGAGTAAACGACAGGTTTGTAGTAAATTTCCTGTTTTTTGCCGTTTGCTGTTTTTCTTTGAATATTGTTCTAAAAGAAGTTGGTTATACAAATAGTTTGTGTAGTTTTGTATATCAATGAGATTTGACTAAAATTCCTCCCCCATGAAAAAAAGGGAAAGAAAAAAGGTTTATAGTAATTCATTCATTTTTGCAGCATACAACACGAAATGTTTGGTCATAGATTGGTTGTTGCCTGGAACAAGCTGCTGTGTCATATCAGGGAAGTGGCGTCTACTGCCACCTTCAAGCGCCATCTGAAAACTTGCCTATTTTCAAGCTTATGATCTGTTTGTTTTAATTTATTTTCCTCTACATTTTTTTGGTTAAATTCTGCTGTTGAACGTGAGGTGCTGTGTTCCTTGTAGAGTGCTAAAAGGACCCATATTTAATGAAAATGATGTGTTTGATATCATCATGTTGTCCGCAGCCGGGATCCCTGGAGGTGTCTCCAATCTTCCTTGTTCTCTATGCAGGCAGCCAACTCTGTTGTGGTCTCTGCCCCAGCATCTCTCCTCAGGACACTGATATAGCTCAACCTCTGTCTTTCAGATATATACCTTAATCATGCTGTCACCATCTTGGTCATGTTCCCTGTTTCCATTAACAGTAATGAATACTAACATTTATTGTGTATGGCACCAGACTATTATTTCGTCCAGCCTCAGTTTGGTTACAATGAGTTGGAATGAGGTAAAATCAAGAAGACCACACCGTGATAAAGGTCTATAATATAAACTAACTGATGACATTATCTTTTATTATCTTTCAGTTGTTTGATGTCTACTTAGAGGCCTATCAACACGTTTTTGACATGCATGAGAAACGCTCCCTGGCTCAGGTCATTACTAACGTAGCTTATCAACGACCCCGGTTTGACCTGAAGGCAGATTACTTTGTGCGTACGTATCGCGCGGAGTGTCGCTGCCTACGTCTTCACTGCAGCTTGGTCAAGTCGGTGCTAGACCAACAGGTAAAGGAATAAATCTTTAAAATTCTGAGGTTTTGTAGGGCTAGGAGTTAATTTTTTGTCTGTCACCCCTTGAAAAAAAATCAACTGCCTACATTAGGGCTAAACAGCTCAGTTAGATCCAGAAGTTGTCAGATTCAAGTCCCGCTCTAGCATTGTATTTCATTTATTAGCAAGGGCAAATCGAGTCCAAACTGTTATGGGGTGGCTCAAATCTGTCCAAGATGGAGCTTGCTGGCCCCCGTTAAACAGCGGATACATGATAATTTCAATATTTTAACTTTTACCCTCTTTTGGCCAAACGGACATCGTAGATACGGATTTATAACCATTTAACGCTTAAAAGTTGCATTTGGTAATAAATAATTCAAGTCAAAAATGCACCTCTTTTTCAGCCGAGAGTCAAAAAACGGCTTATCTATTTTAATGACCCCTTAACGTCAGTGGCGATTTTCCCCTAATTGGGTTTGAACACAGTTCTCCAGCTTTGGCAAACTGAGGGCGCTATTTTCCACATCAAATAGCCGCCAATGACATCACGATTCCTTTGTCGCTCGGGTTTGTTTGACCTTGCGTTTTTCAGAATTTTGGCTTGGAGTGTTTCGGGGAAAAAACATTTTTACCATGTTTTCACGTGAGCTACGAGACTCGTTATATGTTTTTTTCTGTTTCCCGTGGACTGCATCTATTACAAAAATGTAACAACTATAACTTTCTGAGCATTCTGTTGACGCTGTTTAACATATCTACTAGAACATTGATCCTATGTTGCAGACCTTTTAGCCAGCAATGACTCTCACCCCTGATTATGTTTCCACACCTGTTGTTTTCTTTTTTTATAGATCAGTGATCAGAGAGAGTATATCCAGAAGGTCTGTCGAGATGGCAGTGACCATCAAGTTGGGAAGCCGTTTAAGATTATCCCTAAACAGCCAGTCTCCATCAACCTCAGCAGGTAATGCATCTTATAACATTGTGACCGCTGCTTTTTCTTTCTAATCAGAAATTGCACATAAAGTGTATTGAACACATTTTTACAACATTTTAACTTGGGTTTATAGACCTGAGTTTGTCCCCATTTTGAGAAGGAATCTATCTCTAGCCCCCTGGCACAACAAGCAGTGCACTCACATGCACGTATATTTTGTCCGCTTTTTTGGAAGTCAACATTTTGCACAAACATGCACAAAAGATTTGACTCCCAAATTGATGGAAATTGTAGATGCATTGTTGTTCGGAGGAGTGTTTCGTGTTGTGTACAGGGTCTATACAACTCGATAGAGAAAATCAATAAAAAGAAACGCTACAGGTACGCAGATGTCAGATGTCACGCACACATTTGTACCTGCAAAGAACAGCTATCGTCCAACGATCTTGCTCCGTTTGGTCTCCTTTTGAGAGTGTGAGGTCTAGTGGAAAATGAGTACATCACAAACTGACTTTGACACTGGAGCCCCTATGTAAAGCATTTTTTTTAAATGAGGCTCTGGTGGGTAAGAATGAAAGTTGATCAACGCTGACCAATTCAACTCTATATGTTGTTGTGTTGTAATTTGTAGGTCAGCTTTGCAGTATGTCTATCTGCTGGAGTTTCATCCCAGTCTAGCCCTGGCTAGTAGAATACCACAGGCTCTAACACATGTATTCAATGTAAGTAATGATAATGATAATAAAATTACAATTTATATAGCGTCCATCCATGAAATGTGCTCATGTAGCCACTTTCACGAAATGCTGAATTATTCCTATCTCGTATTAAGACGAGCAAAGTCCTGACTTAGGATGACTTCAATGCACCCTACGTCTATAGATACGGAACTTAACTCATCCTAAGTCTTAAGATTAATTTAAAGTTAGGAGTTTGGTGAAATCAATGGCTGGGTGCTTAGCAATTAAAAAAAAACAAAAAAAAACAATCCATACAGTTTTAAAATCTTAGAGAAAATACAGTAAAGAGTATATTGTAGTAGAGTTCCTTCTCTTTATGTAGCAGTGAGAGTATAAAACATGATTTAACCTTTAATTATTGTGTTTTAGTGTGTTTTCATATATACTTCATACAGTTTCGCTATTCCTATCGGTGGAGAGCGCGTCACATGGGTGTGTATAAACCTTTGTTTATGACCAGTAAAAAGTGTTAATTCATGGGCATGACACGCGATCTTGCGCCTGTTCTTATAAGGCAGTTTCTTCATTCCTATTGGTCAAGAGCAACGGCTGAAACAGTTGTGCCAGATCATGTGATGCACGCGAGGCGCACAGCATTCCCTTATAAGCTGTTGTTTACCCGAGGGCGGAGGAGGGCTCCACCATTTCATAGCTGGAGGGGTGTTGTTTCGAAAGAAATCATTTAACAATTATAATTTTTGCATTTGTTTTACTTTTTGACAAAAAAGTGATGATGTTTTTTACCAAAAAGGTTTTTATGAATGGGAATCAAAGTGTGTTGAATCGGTTTTCAACTAGTGGTTTAAACCCGCCGAGACGTGGTTCTTTATAATTTACCTCGACTTCGTCAAGGTTAAGGTCAGGTGTTCCTATGGTGCAATAAAGTTCTTTTTTTTATGATTTCAGGAATTAGTGCAGGTCCATCAGCCCCGCAATGTTACAGAGACTATTTTGATAGAGAAGAAGATCTTGGAGATAGCTCAGAGGCAATGGGATCATCTTCAACCGATTGGTAGCACTTTCTCCAATCAGATACAGAGAGATGTAAGTATATCTAAATTGCTTCAAAACGACAATTAAATCTATATTTGGTTTGCGGTAACACTATGTGTGTAGCTACTTGCCAGGTAGAGTTTGTTCTTGGAGAACTGTCTCCTGACGATGACTAGAGCAAGCTAGTCGCAACGTTGAGACCAATTAAATGTTTCCTCCGCAGTAGCGCAGATAATTTTTATCCCATAAGCTAAAGTAGTAGCCCCAGCCTATTTTCTATACCATCCGCCCGGGATAATAGTTAAAAAGCAGGAGTTCTTTTCATAACTGAGAAGTCTCCAGAACACCCGAACAATCTACTCCGCGGTACTAGAATAAAGAAAGACAGTCCTCCAAAGAACTTATATTCATTATATTCTACTTTTAAAATATCTTTCTAATCATATGCATTTTATAACAAATGGTTACAAACGCTTTTCAAAGACCAACCCGACTGATCCAAGGCAAGGTGTTCCTTGTAAGGCGTACACAGTGTACGCCTACTGTTTGTATAGGATTAAAACATGTCTGTTTCCTTTAAGAGTACAATACCCAGAGTCTGAATAATACACACATTGCTAGTAATCATTATTCTGTTACTTCAGTTGTTTGCAGATGTTTTTGCGGAGGATCCTTCCTTCATATGTGACATCGGTCAATCACAGATGACCTCTCTGGATGCTGCGGCTGGACGGAGAACACCTAAGGAGCGGAAAGCCGACTTACTCAAGATATGGTCAAGACTTCTTGAGGTAACTTTGAATGACGCTGCCATTCCGAGCGTGGACATATTGCTAATGCAAAGCTTTAAAGCCATTGGACCCTTTCGGTACAGAAAAAAAAAAAAAGTTCACAGATTTACAAATAATTTACAGGGTTTACAGAAGGTAATGGTGAAAGACTTCTCTTGAAATATTAGTCCATGAAATGCTTTACTTTTTGAGAAAACGGTAAAACAATATAAATTCTCGTTAACGAGAATTACGGATTTGTTATAAACACATGTCATGACACGGCGAAACGCGCGAAAACAGGAGTAAGTTTTCCCGTTATTTTCTCCCGACTCCGATGTCCGATTGAGCCTAGATTTCCACAGGTTTGTTATTTGATATAGAAGTTGTGATACACGAAGTGTGGGCCTTGGACAATACTGTTTACCGAAAGGGTCCAATGGCTTTAAAAACCCAGGATATGTTAATAACTATCATGTATAGAGTGCATTTCACAATCTCAATGCAATTTCAATGTCGCAATGCGCTTTACATTCGTGCCCTGATCATTTGGCCAATAACATTGCATAAATCTTTCTCAGCTCCCTGGGGAGTATACAGCTGCCTGGAGCTCCAAATACCTTTTGAGGTACCCATTTATACCCCTGGGCGAGTTGCTCAAGAACACAAGTATCACAAATCCTACTTAAAGGCAGTGGACACCTCAAAAAAATTATCAGCATAAAACCTCACTTGGTAACGAGTAATAGTGACGTAGTTTTCAAGAAAGAAGTAATTTTCCATGAATTTGACTTTGAGACCTTAGATTTAAAATTTGAGGTCTCGAAGTCAACATCTGAAATCACACAAGTTATCTCGCAACTCCGACGACCAATCAAGCTCAAATTTTCACAGGTTTGTTATTGTATGCATATGTTGAGATACACCAAGTGAGAAGACTGGTCTTTGATAATAAACAATAGTGTCCAGTGTCTTTAACTACACTGTCTTTTGATTTGATTATTTTGACCTGCAGACCGTAACTCTAAGACATCGGCTCGTTGAAACCGCTGGTGAAACAGAACTTCTCTCAAAGGTATGCTTATATGTGATAAATTAGCAATGTTAACTACACCATTTTACACAGATGTTGATGTTGTTCTGAATGTTGAATCCTAAATAATTAGATGGTATTGGACAAATAATTGAGCATCAAGGAGCAAGATTGAGTGATGACTTTTTATATAACTTGCAATTTAAATTACGCATGTATGGTCTGTTTTTCCTGCGAGGGTGTGGCGGGGACGGGGGCAGGGTGTGACAGGAATGCTTCCCCATTACAGTCTGAGGACAAGACGGCCACCGACGAAAGTCTATGCCGGTTCATGATGACAATGTAGTGAAAGCCACTAGCTTTAATTCAATGGTTATTTGTATTAATTCCTTCTTACAGCTGTACAGAGAGCAAGCGGGTGAGATGGGATTTGATGCGTGTCATCTATTCCTGAGATGCGTTCAATTTGAGTTTGCATCTCACAAGGAGAACGCTGACCAACCACCTCCTCTATTTATCACTGCGCTTCATGAGGATGACACCAATGTTGACCGGTAATAATAATAATAGTAATAAATAAGGGAATCAATGTGTGGTGAAGAAGTTTTCAACTAGTGGTTTAATCCCAATGAGGCCTGGTTCTGATAATTTTACCGAGACAAAGTCGAGGTAAACTATCCAGAACCAGATAAAGGCCCTCTGCCGCCCTTGGGTAAGGGAATACTTATAAGGGAATGCTGTGCGCGTCGAGTGATGTGGCACAACTGTCTAGGCCATTGCTCTCGACCAATAGGAATGAAGAAACTGTCTTATAATAACAGTCACAAGCTCGCGTGTCACGCCCTTGTTTCAACAATTTTTACCGGTCATTAACAAAGGTTTACACACACCCACGTGACGCCCTCTCCACCAATAGGAATAGCGAAACTGTCCGTGGTATTTATAAATAGAGATTTGTATTGCGCGATTCAACTGCGCACTACATCAAGAAGTGTTACAAACAAAAGATAAAAAGTACTGACAAATACTACTTAAGAAATTTACTCACAGGCACTATTCATTAAAAGCAAGATTTAAAAGAATAGTCTTTAATTTTCGCTTAAAAATATCAGTGGATTGAGAGTGTTGAATGGCAGATGGCAGTTCATTCCAGGTAGTCAATTTTACTGACAGAAATGTTTCTCCTATTCAAATTTGGGGGGATAAAAAATCTTTTTACACTTCAAAATGTGTTTCTATACAATAAAATTTACATGTGAAAGTTTCATGTCAAAAGGTGATAGTGTGTTTGAGATATCGGCAACAATCCTGAGCGAATATGTTGACACACAAAGAGTAATTCCTATTAGGAATACACACATTTTGTTTGCTAAGCAGGGATCCTTAAAGGAGTGATATTGTTTTGCTTATCTTGGTTCTAAGTTTAATGCTTTTAAAGAAAAGTTGTAGAAATCTTCGTGGTTTTGTATTTTAGATATGTGCCTTCAAGTTTATTTCTGTCTATTCATGAACTGGATGAGAAGCATGTTGGACAGTTCAGCTTCCGGAGTAAAGATGGTTTCCTTAAGGTAAGAGTGACTTGCTGACGTACCTAGCGGGTTTGTTGAGACGCTTACCGTGATCTTCAATTGATACTTGATTTGAAAGCACCCCCAAAAAAGTCATAACCAGTTCAAAGCTGAAGTTACAAAGTGATATAAAATATCAGTAGTTTAAGGTCAGAAAACAGTTTTAGCATTCCTCTTAAGTGTTCGTGACATTTAACCTTTGCAAGTCTCACAATTTCCAATTCCACCTTCCTTCAAATCCACTTTCTTTTTTTGTAGATTTTTCCTTTACCCATTTATGCGAATATTTTTATTTAGATTCCAGTAGCTGTACATTTAATTTGGTCCTCACATTTCTTTTGTGTAGTCCTTTGATTAGGTTTACCCATAGAGCAAACAACCTAGGTCTTCTTTTAAAGAATGGTTTGTTTTAAAAATTGTTTCATTCTTGCTTGTCAACTCAAGAGAAAACAATCAAGAATAGGTATGTTTTAGAACATTTATAAATCTGCTCAGCGCCCGAACGAAGAAAAATTGACCATATCGGTTTAACGTGCCAGCGCTCTACCATCACATTTACCATCATGTTAATTTCTTTGTTCAACCCAAAACCATTTACAATTTACCAAGTCAGTTTCACCTTGTTGATTGTTGTCACTCTAAGTGAATTGTTTGCAGTGTCATACCAGCTCTAGAATTGCAAAGGTTGTGGGTTTGAATCCCACCCGAGTAATATGCCTGGATTTTTGTTCACAGAACTCGGGGGAAAGTACTGAGTATACAGTGCTAACACACTCATTGGTGCATGGGTAAAACCTAAATGAATATTCTACAGTAAGAGAAATATTTGCATAATTAGTTATTGTTGTGTGTGTTTCTAGATGATGAAAGGAACTGCTCTAGATAACCTACAGGTAATTCTAATGGCCCAGGTCATCCATAAGAATGCCTTGCTTGCTGCTGTACAACAGAGTAGTGTGTGCTCCTTCTTTAAGGAAGATGGTCAAGACGACGGCCCAAAAGCAAGGTATGTAGAGAAGATGCTGGCTCAATAACAATTATAAAAATATAAAGTTCCTACGCTCAAATTTGACTCTATGTCCGGCTTGGGTGCCGCGCACTGCTTTTCACAGTGAAAAGGCTGCAAGTATGAACTGGCCTTTATCAGGCTTGCCCATTTTTGGAGCAGCATGAACAGTGAGTGCACGAGGTGGTGGTTCGAACATCAGAGGGCGCTTGGAGCTGGAGCCCAAGTCGAGGTTAACTGCTGACAGCTATGCCAGAAAAGACTGGATTGAACACTTTCTCTTAAAAGTGTACTTTTTTTTTACTTTACATAAGTAAAACTGTGGGCTGTGTTCATCATCTTCTGTACACAGGTATTTTCAGGCTTACAGGTCACTTATAAAAAAATTATTATCAAAACTGAGACAAAACTTTCCTTTTGTACTGGGCTAGCAATGACGGTTCTCCAAAAACTTACACTTGCAAGACTTTGTGAGCTTTACTAAAATTGATAGTAAGCTTTTTTTTTTAGGTATGGTGGATATTATAGGAGTGCACTGTTGGTTTTGGTGTATCAGACTAATTTACCCCAAACCAAATAGTGTCATAGTATTGTGCACATCCATCATACATGTATCTTAAAATGTCTTTATACTTTGTCTTATTTATTTTCAGTTTAAACTGTTCTGCCATCTTGTCGCTTCTATTACGAATTCGTTGTGTCGTGTATTAGGTTCATCTGTCCTTTTTGTCTCTCTGTCTGTCTGTCTGTCTGTCTGGTTGTCTCGTTTTCTTGTCTGTCTGGCTGTTTTTTTACAAGCTTATTCTCACCAAATTGGCCCCATACTCTATTTATTTATTCATGTTTACTCTTAAAGAAATGTTTTGCTTTACTCCGTAAAACATGTAACTGTTGTTATTCTTTTATGAGAGTATGAAAACAAATGTATTCTTGAATTGGAAAAATTGAATTGAATACCTTCTTTTATCTGGGATAGCATTGCCAGTTCTTCAAAGCACTATTGCAGGACTTTGTGAACTTTATACCATAATATCACTATCTTCCTTTATCAGCGGGAGGAAGTCCCCAACGACGGACTCTCGCAGCGAGAGGAGTTCTGTACTTACTACCCAGAGTGCTAATCCAATGGCAACCACTGCCTCCGTTATCTTTGCTGCTAAGCTCAAGTCATCCATGGAGAGCCACAAGAGATCACCAGAATCGTTTGTTTCTCTGCAGCTAGAAAAGGTACCTCATCATATGGTTTAAATCATTGGTACTAATTGGCAGCAAATTGCGCCACAGCATAACATGGTGCTATGTTAAAGTTGTAAGTCTCATAATTCAATGGGCCATATTATTGACTGTGTGAGGGCGCTCAAGTATATGTTCATCACTTCCGAGGTATACGCGATTTGTCGTGCACAGTTTCAATAGGCGTTCTGTCACTTTTGTTGCGCCGTAGTTTTTATTTGCTTTAAGAGTCTTATTGTCCATGATGGATTAGATGTCTATGTTAATATGCTCCAAGATTTAATAACTGTTTGGAGTATGAATGAATATACCCCCAGAAGTGATTGAGAGCGCCCACACCCGGCCAAAAATATGGCCCATTGTAGTCCCACATGCCTTGCAGGAAAATACTGTATGTTAAAGGTCCTTGAGCGTCATTGAGTGATGAATGTGCACGCTATATAAGAAGCCTCTATTAGTATTACCTCGCCATTTGTGTTTAAAAGGTTGGGTTACTTTTTTGTACAGGACAAAACACAAACGTCTAGCACTAAACTTACATAACTTAAAGATTATGATAGTAAAAAGCTTCTCTTAAAATATTAATTGCTGGGTGCAGAAATTTTAGAAATTAGTAAAACGATTTCATTAAAATAATTTGTGTCATGTATTTTAGCATGTACAACAGATACATGTATAGGCCACTCTCCTGAATACATTTCTCTGTGATTTTCACGAATTCATTTATAATTATAACAAATTCTTATATAGCGCATTTCACAATAAACCGTATCAATGCGCTTTACATTAGTCTCCTGGTCATTGGGCCAATAACATCCCTTTAATCTTTCTCAGTTCCCATTAGGGAGTATACAGCCCCAAGCTGCCGTGGCGCTCTGAAAGCTTTTCATTCATAATACCAACCTCGACCCTCGCAGGTACCCATTTATACCCCTGGGTGAATAGAAGCAATTATAGTAAAGTATCTTGCTCAAGGACACAAGTGTAACGACCGGGATTCCAACCCACACTCCGGTGACTTAGCACCAGAACTTGAATTCGATGCTCTTAACCACTCGGCCTTGACACTCTTTCATGGCAATAAGAGGGAGGAAGCACAAATTGTCCACAAAGCAGCTCTATTGGATTAGGCCCTGGTCATAGTTTGTCTAATGCGGTATTAATTTGTTTTCCCATTGTAGACGCCATCACGGGATGTGATGCTGAATGCTTACTTGACTAAGAAAGCTGGTCTAGGTACAATCATGAAGAATCCAGAAGAGGTCGAGAAACTCAAACGGTAAATAGCTCATTGTTAATGTTAGTGGTCTCTGGGAACCCATTGACGGAATTAGGAATAAGGGCAGGAGAAGAACTTCATTTGTAGACCAGCTGAATATGAGGACACAACACAACAGGAAAACATCTGAGCTTAGGACGCTGATGCTGGACCAGGATGCGTGGAAGACGACCATCAGAGTTTCCCGAGAAGGCATCGGCTGAAGACATCCTCTCGCTCAACTGGTTTTCATCAAATAAAGATCCATGTTGTGTTGCCATAAGTTATCAACCATTCTGGCGATGACTATAGTAGCAAGCTAGTCAAAACGTTGAGACCAAAAAAGAACTCACTCCATGTTTGTGAAGTTAATAAATACTTAGAGCTAAAGTAGTAGTCCTTGCTTATTTTCTATCTCCCATCCCCAGGTAGTAGAAAAAAAGCAGGAAATTTTTTTCAAACACTGAGAAGTCTCCCAAATTCTGCGGTAGTAGAGCATAAAGGCAAGACATTTATCTGAAGAAAATCTACCTGGCAGTTTTCAGTTTGGACATAACAACCGCTTGTTGCGTGATCGACCGTTTGTTGTGTGATCGACCGATCGCTGGGCGCGCGACCAATAGATCTTTCAATAGAGCAGCGCGAATCGCGCAGATTGACCGATCGCGTCCAACATATACATTTATATAGAACAAAGAATCAAATGGTTCTAAAGACCAGAGGTACGTGTATACTTTGTAAATTACTTACTAGTGTAAATTATATGGACTTTTGTATTGGACTTTGTAGCTTTAACACTCATATCCAAATTTGTATGGACTGTGTCCAGTCTGCGACTTTTTATGTAATTTGTATTGTTTGTAATTTGCTGTAACTGTTATGGAATTTTTGTGCCATCTCCATCTGAGGATGTCGAAGGCGCAAAAGAAATGCAAAAAATTATTATTATTATTATTATTATTAATATTATTGTTATTATTATTACTATTGTGTATTGTAAATCCATAGAAATCTTATCGCTGATTTCTGTCGTCGTTTTATGCGTCGGATGACCCAGTACTCTTTGCGAGGTCAGATCATCGCTTACTTGAACAATATGATGTCACTACTAGAGAACTTCCCTACTATACGCAACGGTAACTTTGTCATTGGCTTAGCCAACGAGAAGAAAACACCGATGGATGACAAGAAAGGATTAGAAACCAATCCAAGGTAAAAGAAATAAACAAAATTAGATCTGGCAATGACTTTTTTGTTGTTGATGTTATTTTAATGCTTTTTTGTGTTCATTTTTTTATGCAAAAGTTTTTTCTCGAACAAAACAAAAAACACAAGTTTGTGCAAGAAGGGTTTTTTCCTTCTTTAGTTATTCTCTCCCAACTTCGATGACTAATAAGTCCAAATTTTCACAGAGTTGTTATTTTATATGGTTATACCTCGTTAACTAACTGTGAAGTTTGATTGGTCGAGAACCAATCACGTGCTGTGCAACAAATATGCCTGTACCATGGCTGCTGCACAGCGCGGCGGGTAACATGAGTGATGTTAACCAGTGTACATCAACTCGATCGTTCCCCGGTTGGTCGATTTCCAGCGTTAAGTACGAAACGGCAGCGGGTTCGAGGGAACAGTGAAGAATAGTTTCTTATTTGAACAACTGTTCGTCTGCTACTAAACTATGCATACTTCGTTGTTATAATGTTTAAAGATAACAACATAACTTTGAGAAGAGGAATAATCATGTTACCAAGGTATAACAATACAATTGTTGCACGCTGTGATTTGGTGTCCATGGGTTTTGTACACCCTCGGGGGAAAATGGCACCCTCGGCTTTGCCTCGGGTGCCATCTTCCCCCTCGGGTGTACAAAACGCCATGGACCTTGTCATAGCGTGCAACAATTGTATAATGCTGGAAAACACCAAGTGTTACTGGTCTTTGACAATTACCAAAGGTGTCCAGTGCCTTCATGTCACATAATTAACAAGTCCTCTTCTAATCGCTATTCAATAAGTTGGTACAGTACTATAGCCAAATCAAACCTGCTGAGTTTGGTGTTTCCAATCTGAAAATTTCTTTAGGATTCCAGAAGATTCAGATCAGAGCGCGTATCCTGCCTGATTCTGCTTAGTTGACAATTGTTTGAAAGCAATATTTTCTGCTCAAGTAGCTCTAAGAAATTGGGCCCAGAGTAGTCACAGCGTGCATTGAGCCTCGGTGACAGGTTAACCATAAACCAACTTCTTATTTATGATCCTCAGAGAACTTAAGAAACGTCCAAGACGTCTTCTATCGCCGGACGGTACTACGTTCCTCAACCTGTGGTTCCTGCCCCATCACACCGAGGTACTCCACATGTTCAAGACCCTGGACGAAGACACCTGTGTGAGGGCGCTTACCCAGTGCTTGCGAATCATCGGATCACTTCATGATATGCTGCAGTATCTCTGTGCACACTCCAAGCTGGGCTGCTCGCATGCAAGGTCTGTTCAAAGTTTCTTTTTTTTATGAAGGATTTTCTGTCGGCTTTATCTCAAAAGTTACATCTCAAAAAGTTACTATTCTTAATTTCCGATAGACTGTGCCAGAGCTGTGCATTGAGAGCAAATGCGATATGTGGAAGTGTCGTGGCCGAGCGGTTAAGAGCACCAAATTCAAGCTCTGGTGTTTTTGATCAGAAGAGGGTGGGTTCGAATCCCCAGCTGTGACACTTGTGTCCTTAAGCAAGACACTTAGCCATTGCTTCGTCAGTTGGATGGGACATAAAGCTGTGGTCCCATGTGTTGTGTAATGCATGTAAGAGAACCCAACGCACTTTTCGAAAAGAGAAGGGTATCGCGTCTGTGTTCCTGGCTGTGGCTGCTGTATGCGCCGTAGAGCCTTGTAAACCCTTATAAGGTGCTAAATAATTGGGTCTCAAAATTCATCACTGCAATAACCTATCTTTCTGAAAGTTTGTATATACTCAGTGCCTTGAGTACCTTGTTTGATACGTGCGCTATATAAGACTTCGATATTATTATTATCATGTGATTGTCAGCCAATTTTTCCCCTTCTAAAAATGCATGTATACACATAGGATAACAGACTAGAATGCGCATTGGGCTGTGCTTCAGAGCAAAAATGGCTTCCAGCAAAGACTCGACCAAATGAAACTGGTTTTACCTTATCGCAACTCTCTCAATAGACAGGTCGGTATTATGCAAGTCTCAAAAATGAGAAAACAACTTATTGGATTTTGTTGTTTTCTTTGACTAGACTCGGGACTCGCAAAATGGAATATGTGACGGCAGACTGGGGAGGCACTGAAGGGATCACTGCTGAGCTTAGAGAGATTCAGAAGCAGATTAACCACTTGGATAATCCCACTAATCCTCAACAGGTAGGAGGAACAAACCTTAAAAACACTACCCTGCAAGGGCCCAATTTCATAGAGCTGCTTACACAGACAACAATGCTTAACATATTTCTGCTAAGCAGAAATGAGCAGGATACCAGACACACTACAAGTGACATATTATTTTGGCTGATAACCTTATTCTGGTAAGCATAATTTTGTTGTGCTTAGCTTACTTTTGAAATGTAATCAGCTGTATGAAATTGGACACTACTCTTTCATTCTCGGTACTGCAAAGGGTCAAAATTGCACTGACACTCACTGGCTGTACACACGTGCCCTGCTGATTGCTTTTAATGTTGAGTACCGATATGTATTGTTTATGTTATGCATAATTTAGTGCCATATGTAAGTTTAAACACTCGCCCAATCAGAATGGATAAACTGTCTCTGGTATTTATGAAACTAAATCAGGGTGTCATTTAATATATTATTGAAAATAAAAATGGGCATTTTATCATGCGCTGGTACCCATCTTAAGACGCTCATGGCGCAGTGACACATCAGAAGAAGGGAAAGTTGGGCAGTCCTCATTAGGTGAGTCTTGAGTGAAGTTTTGAACAGAGAAAAAAAATAAAAATGATCTGGCATATTGTTCAATAAAGAAGGGGCAGCAGAAGTAAATGATCTTTCACTCCACAAGGTTCATGGCCTGGGGTTTCTTTAAAAGATGTTGGTTATTACGGGCACAGACTGGCGAATGGAAAGATAAGGTTGGAGTCCTTCTGAAAGATAAGAGCCTTTCAAAAAATTATTCTTGTTTTGTTTGAATCTTCCTAAATCAGGTTGCTGACTTCCTGTGTCTGAGACGAGACGTCTTATTCTTAGAGTATGATTCAACCATGAGACACTCACTGAGAGAGACTTTCCTCTCCATGGGGAACCTAGCTGCCTATCAAAGCAGCTCAGATAGTATTATATTCTCCCTGACTGGGTTGAGTAACGTCCAGACCCCAAGCCTCTTCAATGCTTACCTGCCGGTACCGGAGCCTTTGCAGCCCAGAGATTGGAAGGCTAGTGAGATCTTCCCATGGAGGGCACATCTTGGGAGGTGAGTCCTAAGGGTCCAGCAGCCGAGTTCACGAAACACTCGGATTAATCCTAACTCGTGTTAGGACGAGTAACCCGTCCTAACTTAGGATGCGTCCTACGTATTTGGATACGGAACTGAACTCATCCTAAGTCCTAAGATTAATCCTAAGTTAGGAAGAGTTTGGTGAAATTGACGGCTGGGGGTGTCGTAGCCGAGCGGATAAGAGGACTGAACTCAAGCTCTGGTGATTCTGTTCAGCAGAGTGTGGGTTCGAATCCTGGTTGTGACACTTGTGTCCCTGAGCAAGACACCTTTAGTTGCTTCTCTCCACTCGGGGGTAAATGGGTACCTGTAAGGGCAGAGATTGTTTTGGCGAATGATTTAGCCTAGTACGCTACATATTGTCTGTGTGGATTGTATTGTCACTGAATGGTACTAGTAGATATGCCGGTAAATATACATTTGTTGACTACAGTGATGCACTTTTCATCTCTTATTTCAAGTCAAACTGATCCAGTATTCTTGTGTTTTTTTTATATCACACAGACGAGGGCCGTTTCCACATCGATTCTTGCGCTGGCAGCAGATTGAAGACAACATGCAGCTCAGCATGTCTGCACTGAGAGATGTAGACAGGTAAAGGACCAGAATTAAATTATCCTTACACCCAATCCAGTCCCCAGGAACCCTCAGACAAGTAGAAACTCTCTCCAACTTCAAAACCAAACTGTAAACTCACTTGTTCAGTCAAATATTTTACCAAAGTAATTTACCTGTGATTTTTCACAGAACTCAGGTAAGTACTGAGTAAACAGTGCTACACACTTTGGTGTCAAACCAAAATGAACAGTCAAATATAGCTAGAAGTACCATCATTAGGAGCTTCTGTCTGACAGATTTGGCACTTTAGACATGTTACAAATGTCCAATACTATTATTATTAATATTATTATAAAAGAGCTGATTAAGCGCAAGAAGTAGTTAGGCAAAACAAAAAATATGTTTACCAGAATAAGGTTAACAGCCAAAATGTCATTCACATAGTTGGCTGCAGGTTACGCCGCTGCACCTTGTAAAACCGTTTAAGGGTTAGATAAACGGGTCTCATATGTTAAAAAAATAGTAAACATTTATGTGTCTCAAAAACCCACCGTAAGTGCTTCGAGACGCCTATACAGCTGTAGATAAAGTGCTATATTAGAACTGATGCTGAAATAAAGGAATCAAACTGCCTCTAGCTATCGCGCAATCTCTTTATCCCCGCTACAAATTTCCATCTATTACAGGGATGTGATTTCTTCTTTTTTAAGAGGAATTCCAAGTGGGTTTTTTCCAGATCAAATTCTCAAAGAAATGGAGATATAACCGTACAATAATGCCCAGATTGCGGGGTAGGGCTTTTAAAACTAAAGATTAATGTTAATATTTGGCGTCATCGTGCTCGCAAGTTTTCAAGCTCAAATGTTTTCGCACTTAACACTTAGAGTTCAGTTTTTTTTTTCTCAGCAGCCAATCACATTCCTGCTATGAAAACTGGACTTGTTTTTCTCTCTTTAGACATGTTGCTCACGGTGAGATCTTAGGAGTCTCTTTACTCATGGAAGACGTCTTACAGAGCGGTCAGCAAGACATTAGTATGGTACCAGACGATAGCGATGACGAAGGGGAGAATCCTAAGGTGACTGGTCAAGTCAAGAGCCCCATGAGGTCACGACCTCGCAGTGCTGCTAGCGTCAAGTCAGTCTCGTCACGACCAGGCAGTGGTGTCGGAGGGAAGGAATCGGGGAAAGATGGTAGGTCTTCAGGTCCATTGTGATCTTGTAATAAACAGGGTCGAATTTCATAGAGCTGCAAAAAAGCCACAGTGAAACTTCCGACAGGCAAAACTTTAATGGAACTCACAAAAAGAAAACATAAAACCCCCACATTTTGTAGGAATATACCTTATGCATTGACGTCATCCAGCCGCCATCTTTGAGGTCAAACGGTGACGAAACAATAGAAAGGCACATAGATTGGCCAATGAACAACCTCCTTTTGACCTCAAGGCGAGGGCGCCGTACTGAAATGACGTCATGTGCATAAGGGCTATTGCAGGTGTGGACTAGGTCTAGGCCGATGCCAAAACTTGTTCCGCTAGTTTACAGGCCTAACAGTCCAACACAAAGTCTAGCCATACTGTGATTTACTAATTTCATAAATAATTGGACCCTGAAATCTTGTTTTGCATCAAACTGTTTTGCACATGCCAACGATGAGACAGGCAATGAAGAGATGTAAAGTTGCTTAAGCAGAAAATACTGCTTAAAAAATCATTGCCTAGCAATAATGAGCAGGATACCAGTCACAAATTGACATGGTATTTTGGGCTGCTAACCTGACTCTGGTTAACGTAGTTTTGTTTTGCTTACACGCAGCTTTTTTTGGTGCTTAAAGGCAATGGACACTATTGGTAATTACTCAAAATACTTATCATTAAAACACCTTTCTTGATTACGAGTAATGGGGAGAGTATAAAACATTGTGAGAAACAGCTCCCTCTGAAGTAACGTAGTTTTCGAGAAAGAAGTAATTTTTCACAAGTTTGATTTCGAGACCTCAAGTTTAGAATTTGAGGTCTTGAAATCAAACATCAGAAAGCACACAACTTCGTGTGACAAGGGTGTTTTTTCTTTCATTATTATCTCGCAACTTCGATGACCGATTGAGCTCAAATTTTCACAGGTTTGTTATTTTATGCATATGTTGAGATTGACCAAGTGAGAACACTGGTCTTTGACAAATAACTTCTTTCTCAAAAACTATGGCACTTCAGAGGGAGCCGTTTCTCACGATGTTTTATACCATCAACCTCTCCCCATTACTCGTCACCAAGAAAGGTTTTATGCTAACAATTATTTTGAGTAATTACCAATAGTGTCCACTGCCTTTAAACCCCAAATAATTGTGAAATTTCTCAATATTTTCAGCCATGGTGAAGAAGTCGCTGTCAAGGACGACAGAGTCAGTCAAAGCGTACTCATTGCTGAAAGATTTCCTGTTGCTATGGAAACGCCTTGAAGTTTTCAAAGCAGAATGGGGTCAACGCAAGCTTGGTGTAGAAGAAATAGCAACACCCACTCTCTACAAGAAGTTCTGGTAAGTCAAGTGTAGTTTTTGTCGCCATTTAATTTGTAAAAACTTTTGTTCTTTTTCTTATTAAGACATACTAGAATGTCCTTACCAATGTAAATTATGATGTGTATGTAATAATAATAGCAATAATAATAATCGGTTTTTATTTTCAGTGAATATTTGATAACCCGTAGGGCCATGTCACACGAGGCAATTTACGGGCAACCAGTTCCAGGCAATCTCCAAGAAGATAAGGCATTCCAATTTAAATGTTAAAATGTTTCTTTGTGGATCGTAAGACAATGTTTTAAAATTGACTCGTGTGCTACCAAAGTGGTCCTGTAGTATGCACTGCAGTTGGTTGCTTCCAAGTTGCCTGCAAAAGTTGCCTCGTGTGACAAGACCCTTACACCCCCAGTCGAAGTGTTTTGAAGTTTATACTTTTTTTGCCTTTTTTTTTTAGCAAACTTTACAAGACGGATATCCTGTACCCAGTCATCAAGATTATTGCCAAGAGATATGGAGAGGTAAGTTATTCTGGATTTAGGAAAATTATAAATAACCAGTGTCTGTTAAAGGAACACGTTGCCTTGGATCGGTCTAATTGGTCTTCAAAAAGCGCTTGTAACCGTTTTTTTTTTTAAATGCATATGGTTGGAAAGATGTTTAAAAAGTAGAATACAATGATCCACACAAAGCTGCCTTGAAATTGCGTGGTTTTCCTTTTACTGCGCGAACTGACACAGTCGGCCATTTATGGGAGTAAAAAATTTGACTCCCATAAATGGCCGACCGTGTTAGTCGACGAGTAAATAGGAAAACCGTGCAATTTCGAGGCATATTTGTGTGGATCATTGTATTCTACTTTTACAACATATGCATTTTATAACAAATGGTTACAAACGTTTTCAAAGACCAACTCGACCGATCCAAGGCAATGTGTTCCTTTAAAGGGACATTACAGAATTGTTTTTTGCTGACAAAACAGTTGCTGGCAGTGTAAGCACTTTATGTTAATCACCATATACATAACATGACAAACTACCTGTAAAAAGTTTAAGATCGATTGGCCATCTGGGTCACTTTGTCTGAAAAAAGACGATTACATATTTTGCATGACATCCATTCAAAACAAAAATGAATAAAACGCTCACTAAGTAATAAGCGAAGTTGGTTTTATTTATTTCTCATCAAATATGACATTTCAGACTGAAACATTTCAAGGGGATGTTTTCTACTATCATCATCATAAGACAATAAGTTTTATGTAAATCTGTTATCTTAAAAAAAAAAAAATCTTGCCAATTCTGTAATGTTCTTTTAACTCTTTGATTGTGTCATGACCAGGTTGATCGCTATGAAGGTATGGTATCGGACTCTGAGCCCATCATAGCCCCCAAGGGTGCCTCTGAGATGGAGATCAGAGCGAAGCAATTGGTCAAACTCCTAGACAGCCTAGAGAATTACATGATCTATGAGCTGAGACGCAAAGTAGCCAGGGAACACTCCTTGGTGCTAGCGGAGAGATCGAGGGAAGAAGGGAATCTTCCTACGGACCTATGGAAGAAACCGGTGAGTTTTATAGATCAACAGTTTCTATCCAAGTATGATTTATTTATTGAATAAATAAATGTCAGGGGTGAGAGTCATTCCTGACAAAAAAGGTTGAAACTAGGATACAAATTGTAGGGTATGTTGAAATGATGGCATGTCTACCTTTTTATAGCCTCAGCGGCCGATTTCACGAAACGCTAGGATTAATCCAATCTCGAGTTAGGACGAGTAACTCGTCCTAACTTAGGATGGGTTCAATTCGTCCTACGTACTTGGATACGGAACTGAACCCGTCCTAAGTCCTAAGATGATTCCTAAGTTATGAAGAGTTTGGTGAAATCGACGGCTATATGTGGACAAAATAACGTCTGAATGTCTTCACCAGGCAAACATAAAAAGTCTGAATTCAGACAAAAGCCTGAATAGATCGATTGCAGTACGTGTCAACGACCGCCATCTTTGATGTATTGACAAGGGAAAAGTGCAGGCATGTACAAGCTGCACATGCACTGTTCCCTTGTTAATTCATCAAGAATGGCTGTCGGAGGCGTATTGCAATCCATCTATAGTAATTTTCTTTGGGGACTGCTACTTTTCTGCAGTAGCTTTGTTATGTAGGCGCACCTAATCTCTATTGTTATTGTGTAGCCTACATGTGGTTTTAGTGCATATTTTAATTTTGTATTTTAAACATTTTTGACTCTGCACCAAAGCCAATCTTCCTCTTACAAACATTGGTTTAGCATCTATGATTGTGAATTGTCCAAATCAAGAAACTATGATTCAGTAACTAGTCAATAATTTCTTATTTTAGGTGTTGTGAAATCAGCGGTTGGATTGGTAGGATTCGAACCCACAACCTTACTCTCAACAAAAACAAAATTTTTTGTATTGGTTTAAAAAGATTATTTTTCCGATCACCACGTGATAACTAGCCGACAATGCTAACATTAGTCATTGTGAAATCAGCAGTTAGCTTGGTAGGATTCGAAAGCACAACCTTACTAACAAACAAACATAAACAATTTTAATAGATGGAATATTTTTTATTAATTTTTTATTGTCTTCCAAATACCAGGTGATCAATGAGCGATTCACAATTGCCAAGCCTCAGATCGCTGAGGATTTTGCCTGGTACCTGATGGAAGTTGGTGACCATCAGGATCAGGATAAGACGCTGACACTTACTTATGAGCAGCTGAACGTAGCTTTGTCCACGCTGGCCACTACAATTATGACAAGGGAGAGGAGCAACTATGAAAATTACTCCATGTTCTATGAGAACCTTCTGAGACAACATCATCAGTTATTGTACCAGAGAGAACAGGTTCGTACATCGACACCAAATATGAAGCGTAGGAAACAACTGTAAATAAATAGTAAACTTGTGGATACAGCTAGGTGTAGGTCTCCTTTTTAGAGAGTGTTGGCTCTGAAAAGAACCGGTGTGGTCTCAACGTATACTCTGCTCGTGTTTTGGAGAATGCTTAAAGCCATTCGACCCTTTCGGTACAGAAAAAAAATAAAGGTTCACAGATTTACAAATAATTTACAGGGTTTATAGAAGGTAATAGTGAAAGACTTCTCTTGAAGTATTATTCCATGAAATGCTGTACTTTTTGAGAAAACAGTAAAACAATATAAATTCTCGTTAGCAAGAATTACGGATTTATTTTAAACACATGTCATGACACGGCGAAACGTGCGGAAACAAGGGTGGGTTTTCCCGTTGTTTTCTCCCAACTCCGATGACCGATTGAGCCTAAATTTTCACAGGTTTGTTGTTTTATATATAAGTTGTGATACACGAAGTGTGGGCCTTGGACAATACTGTTTACCGAAAGGGTCCAATGGCTTTAACTACTGGTGGTAGTGGAGCTTAAAAATTACTTGTGATGCGATCAAGCAAAATGAGTAGTTTAACAACCTACATGTAGGTCATTTTTAATTTTTGGATATATTGGAAGAGAGTATAATCTATGGTTTAATGCTGTTAAGACCCCAATAATGTTACCTTCTTTGGTTCAAAAGGTGTGAAAGTAGAAACACAGAGAGATGAGAATGAAACTGAGAAAAGTTGAATTGTTTATTGAACATACATTGGTACATTTTGTTTCCAATATTGTTTTAAACCCATTTTATGTTTTCTTTATCAGGAAGGAAGTTGCCAATTAAAAAAAAAAAATGAAGACGATCAGAACATACTGATCTAAACGTTCAGTTGTCAACACTACTCGCAAGAGATTTACACATGACACTCTTGCAAACCTCACCCATTAATAATAATATTAATACTAAATATGACATGTTGATATTACAGGAAATCCAGCATCTAAAGAAGGCTTGTAAAGATGCAACTGCGTCAGCGTTAGTAGACGTCCAATGCCAACTAGCTGATAGAAGCCACGAGCTGATCCTAGGTAATGCTGTGACTTACTGTTTTCTTTTAATAATAATAATAATAATCGTTTTTTATATCGCGCTTTACACACCCGAAGGGTGCCACACTTCCAACAATACTACCCCTCGTCACCGGGCCATTAAACCAACTCAGCTCCCTGGGGAATTTCCAGCCTGTGCAACAAATATCCGCTACTCTGCTAAATCAATTACAAGAACCATCTCTACCCTCACAGGTACCTAGTTACCCCTGGGTGGAGACAAGCAATCATAGTTAAGCTTTTTGCTCATCGACACCAGTGTCACGACCAGCACTTGATCCCACACTCAGCTGAACAGAAGCACCAGAGATTTAGTTCGGTGCTTTTATCTGCTCAGCCACGACACCCCACTAAATCACAACTTTCTAGTATTATGTAGGATTAGCCACTGATTAAACATTTCTATTTCTTATTTCACATCAGAAATCACTGCTCTGCGAGCCAAAATTGCTGAAATGAGAGGGATGTCACTGACTCAAGAGAGAGACATCAGAGAGAGGTTGAAGGAGGGCTACGACTCCCTCGTCCAAAAACTCTTTGAGGGTGCATTTGCAATGAAGCTTAACTTTGATGAGTTTGGGTAAGTTTGAAAATGTTATCCTTTTAACGCTGAATCTGATTTGATGACTTCAGCTTTGACTATTGCTAAGGGCGTTACTAAGAATGTCTTATATTTTGATGTATGGTGATGTGGGGATCCAGCTTCAGCTGTACTGGTAGCCACCAAGTATCTCTAACAGTTAGTAAATATTCTGTTTAATTGATATGTACTTGGGGTTTGGAAGTTGGAAAACTTTATCAATATTTGTGCATTTATGCCTACAGCTTTTCTCACGTCTCCTTTTTAAGTCAGAAAACCTGCAGCTTTTCACACCTTCTCCTTTTTAAGTCAGTGTTTTGTTGCTTTTTGTAATTTTTAACAATAATGAATTTTAACTTCTGCCGTGTATTTTTGCGATATTATTAACAAACCTCATTGAATTGAATTGATTTGAATTGAATGGAATTGATATACTTTGAAGCAGAGGGATTGACGCAATTCATTGCGTTGCATTGATTGAGGCCGTGTGACTGGCAGCTACAGCTTACATGTTTGTAATATTTCTCTGCATTTTAAGCACTTTCTTTTGTGTGACTCTTTTGTTCTTGACAGGTTTTGCCTTTTGTCATTCCTAAAGGCAGTTGTATTTGCTGTACTTGCATAATATGTCAATTTGGGCTGTTGTTTCATTTTATGAACATTGTATTGCTTGTCTCAACCTTGTTTACTCAACTTTACTTTTGACAGGTTTTGCCCTTTTTGTCTTCATTTGTCATTCCTAAAGGCAGTTGTATTTGCTGTGTTTGCATAATGTATTAATTTGATGTCATTTCATTTTGTGAACATTGTATTGGTTGTCTCAACCTTGTTTACTCATCTTTGCTTTTGACAGGTTTTGCCCTTTTTGTCTTCATTTGTCATTCCTAAAGGCAGTTGTATTTGCTGTGTTTACATAATGTATTAATTTGATGTCATTTCATTTTGTGAACATTGTATTGCTTGTCTCAACCTTGTTTACTCATCTTTGCTTTTCGCAGGTTTTGCCCTTTTTGTCTTCATTTGTCATTCCTAAAGGCAGTTGTATTTGCTGTGTGTACATAATGTATTAATTTGATATGCTATTTCATTTTATGAACATTGTATTGCTTGTCTCAACCTTGTTTACTCATCTTTGCTTTTCGCAGGTTTTGCCCTTTTTGTCTTCATTTTTCATTCCTAAAGGCAGTTGTATTTGCTGTGTGTACATAATGTATTAATTTGATATGCTATTTCATTTTATGAACATTGTATTGCTTGTCTCAACCTTGTTTACTCATCTTTGCTTTTCGCAGGTTTTGCCTTTTTTGTCTTCATTTTTCATTCCTAAAGGCAGTTGTATTTGCTGTGTGTACATAATGTATTAATTTGATATGCTATTTCATTTTATGAACATTGTATTGCTTGTCTCAACCTTGTCTTCATCTTTACTTTTGACAGGTTTTGCCCTTTTTGTCTTCATTTGTCATTCCTAAAGGCAGTTGTATTTGCTGAGTTTACATAATGTATTAATTTGATGTCATTTCATTTTGTGAACATTGTATTGCTTGTCTCAACCTTGTTTACTCAACTTTGCTTTTCGCAGGTTTTGCCCTTTTTGTCTTCATTTGTCATTCCTAAAGGCAGTTGTATTTGCTGAGTTTACATAATGTATTAATTTTATGTCATTTCATTTTATGAACATTGTATTGCTTGTCTCAACCTTGTTTACTCATCTTTGCTTTTGACAGGTTTTGCCCTTTTTGTCTTCATTTGTCATTCCTAAAGGCAGTTGTATTTGCTGAGTTTACATAATGTATTAATTTTATGTCATTTCATTTTATGAACATTGTATTGCTTGTCTCAACCTTGTTTACTCATCTTTGCTTTTGACAGGTTTTGCCCTTTTTGTCTTCATTTGTCATTCCTAAAGGCAGTTGTATTTGCTGAGTTTACATAATGTATTTATTTGAAATGCTATTTCATTTTGTGAACATTGTATTGCTTGTCTCAACCTTGTCTTCATCTTTACTTTTGACAGGTTTTGCCCTTTTTGTCTTCATTTGTCATTCCTAAAGGCAGTTGTATTTGCTGTGTTTACATAATGTATTAATTTGATGTCATTTCATTTTGTGACCATTGTATTGCTTGTCTCAACCTAATTTAGTCACCTTTGTTTTGTTTAGGCCTACAGTATGCAGACTTTGTACAATATTTGTTCATATTTGTGCTTTTAATTAATCAAATTTAACAATATTTGTCTTTGTATCTCCTGACAGAAACATATTAAGATATGTTATCTTTTAAATACCTGTATGTCTCTATACAAGTCTTATTTTAAAAATAGTAGTACTTATTTCAATAACTTTCTTTTTTGCAATCTTTTTTAAAATTCATGTTTAATTTGTTAGGTGTCATTTAAATATATTTTAGGTGTTATTTAAATATTGTTTAACTGTACTGGGGTGGATTTCACAAAGAGTTAAGACTAGTCTTATCTCGAGTCAGGATGAGTTACATGTACTCGCCCTAACTTAGGAATAGGCTTAAGTTTTTAATATCTCTTAGGACTAGTCATACATGTAGATTAGGACTAGTCCTAGCTTGACCCCTGGGTCCTTAAAGATAGAAGATGTATTTTAATGATGGAACTTAGAATGTTCCTTCACTCATGGTGTGGTCTTCAATACAGTAGGCTTAGTCTTGTAGGGCCGAAGTTCCCAAAATGTGCAGTTATCTAAATGTGTTTATTTGTGGTCTTCCAAACCTTGTGGTTAGAGTTCCATAGTTTGGCAGTTGCTTTGATGTTTTTATTGGTTATTTTTCCAGAGTGCGTCTTTATGACGAAGCATTTGGCATCGTTGGTGAAGTCAGGCAGGAAGCTATGGAAGCCATGAAAAAATTCACCCCAAGAACGGCCGAAAAAGGTAAGTAAATAAAACAATATTGAGCTTATTAGATGTTATGTTTGCATGGGGGATGAACAACGATGTGTGTTAGCACTCTATACATGGTACTTTCCAAAGTTCTGTGAAAAAAACTTACTTACAATATTGAGCTGAATGTCAAAGCAAAAGTATATCCAGTTTGTGGTAAGACTTTACATGTATGTATCTATCTACTTAGCCGTGTAGATTTTTTTCTTTGAGAACTTGTCTTGCGACTAATACTTTATTGTCACTGAGTAGATTTAAGAATTTCGGAGATGACTTTAGCCATGTTCCCATTGGACTTTTTTTTGTTAGAGTACCGCAACTTTTCTGTAGAGTGACAAAATTAAATCCAATGGGGACACATGGTAGGCCTGGGCGAATAATTCGAATATCCGGTTAATGGCGAATAGGTTTTCCTATCCGTAACCGCGAATGCCTTTTTTTTCTTAACCGGATATCCGCATAGGGCGCGAATAGCTATTTATAAACCGGATAGTTCTGTAATTACAACCAAGTAACCGGATATTCTTTAATATCCGAATATCCGCGGACGTCGGGCGACAACTGACATGAATGTTTTGTCTGAATCCTAATGAAACTTCTATTAAGACAGCATAAAACAGCATAAATTAAGTATTTAACTATGCTCACCTCCGTGAAGAGTCAAAACAATGACATTTCTGACGTAATTTGTTCAAAGATTACAAAAGTTTTCCTTCACGTAGAGTCGTCCACGATCAAAAGAAAAAGCAAATCGCCATCTTTAAATTAGATCCGGTCATTTTTATGAATGAACCGAGTGACACTGTCTAAAACTAATATCAATCCGCCCAGAAGATCTCATTCACGAACGAACAGCGCCCTCTAGCGACAAAAATTTTTTTTTTTCTAAATATTTTTTTATTTTAATTTTTTTTATAGCGCCCTCTAGCGGCGAAAAAAACTATTCGAATATCCGGTTAATTTCGGATAGTTGGCCAGCGGTATCCGAATAACAAAATTTCACTATTCGCCCAGCACTAACACATGGTAAACTGTCCTCTGTAAAACTAACATGACGAAAGAGGTCAGGGAAGACTTGCAGGCAGCCAGGGTAACTTATCAGCCGTCGATTCCACCAAACTCTTCCCACACTGACTTATGACTAGTGAAGTTCTGTATCTATAGACGCTACGATGCATTGAACCCATTCTAAGTTAGGATGATTTCTCGTCCTTACTCGAGATAGGATCAATCCTAAGGTTTCGTGAAATCGGCTGCTTTGTCGCTAAAAAGTCCAACAGGAACAGCTCCGCTCTGTGTTAACCTACCGTGACCATTACCAAATTAACTAGCACCTGGGGATCTAGGAAATCGGTTGGGACTACCACTTTCAATTGAGGGGACAATTGCTGAGTGAGTCTCTAATAATTACTACTTTAATGAGATTTCCGTCTTGTCTTTTGTCCATCAGACGAGTCTGGTGTTACACTGAACCAGCGACGTGCTCTCGAGCTTCAAGATTTACGTCACACAAATAACAACATGAACAGACTCTTGCTGAAGATGAAGTCACTTACAAACTGGAGACTAACCAATATCAAAGAAACCTACCAAGGAACGGTAAGTCAGTTTGAACTTTTTATGGCAGAAAAATGTAGATAGACAATATTTAGCATTTTATAACAATTTGTTAACTCCATAGAAAACATCTGTTAATTTCAATCGAATTGGCAATTTTTGAAACAATGCCTCAGGCTTTTTGTTCTTAGGCTTCCCCTTTCCCAGTATGTACTTCTTAGCTTTGTAAGTTTTCTTTTAGGTATTATTTTGAACTATTTTTTATTTTACTCTTATGTACCATACTTTCGATTGTATGTAGCCAGGGCGCCCAGGGAGAACATACATACAACAGAGCATTTGTTAAGCTCAAAGATCAAAGTACTGAAAAAGCAAACCAATTAAACTAAACTACAACGTATTACATCTGATACAAACAAGTGTTAAGAAAGATTTGTTGAAAAATGGCAGAGAGTTACAATTTTTGATGGGTCGGCTGGGAGGTTGTTCCACATTCAGGGAGCAACAAATGAGAAAGTCCGGTTGTGAACAGATTAGAGGGTTCTGATGGTTGAGTGTTCGGGAGAACAGTTCATTAATAACTGATAGGGCTACCCTGGTTAAATAAAACCAAATAAATCAATAAAAATTGTTAAGGTAATATAAACTGCGTCAACCATGGTATTTGTGATAGTGTCAAAACAGTTTGGTTTCGTAACCAGATTCTTGAATGTGATGATCTTGATACTCTCGGTCGGCTACTCAGATCGTTCTGACAATCCTTTTGTTTCATACTTTTCCAATTTGGTCTAGGGATTGTCCGAGAGTGTCAGGGTTATCCTGTTTGTTTATTTGTATGTTTATGTCCCTTATACTGTATAAATGATGTAATTTTTATAAATCTTTTTATCTTATCCATTTTTGGAGGTTTTGAGGAAATAAATAAATTGTTGCACAGTTTCCTTGTACGTTGCTCTTTTTTTTAGATGGATGGCCTTCGTCATGAAGTCGATCGATGCAAGAGGGAGTATCTGACAATTAAGATGATGGCAGAAGAGGAAGTCATCCTACTGAGACAGCAACTTGTATCTCTACGTAAAGCGTTGGCGACGTCTGATAAGGAGCGTGAAACGGTACAGAAACAGCTTGATAAAGAGGTAAGTGAATTTTTTTCTATCTTTGAGAGGAAACAAAATTTTATGCGGTTGGTTCGAATCCCACCCGATTAATATGCCTGTGATTTTCTTGAAAAAGTACTGAGTATACAGTGCTAGCACACATAGGTGTGTATGGGTATAACAAATTTAATAATCTTTTTTCTGTTCAAATTTCCTCTATTAATTTTTATTTTATTTTCAAATCAGGCCATTATTTTGAGGATTTTATATTGTTATTGAACTAGACCCCTTACATTGTCCACCCTTGCTGAGGTCAAACGCGCAGCGCACAACTTTCAGCCAATGATATATCTCCATCGGCCTCAGTGAGGGTGCATTTTTGGGCTAGTGATGTCACATAGACCTTATTGCAAACACTTGGTTCAGGCGCTGTAGGCGTGGAATGAGGTGCATGCTGGTCTAGCTAGCACTCAAGTTTGATCCCTAGCTAGACCAGCATGCACCTCATTCAACAGTTTGCGCTTGTGCAAGGGGTATTTGCGAAAAGGTCTATACAAGGGGTCTATATACAAACCCACAAACTAGAAATCCGAAAGGCAATACTGGATGGTCTTGTTTGATGAGATTAAGCAAGTTACTTGATAACGGCTCATTGTTTTTGTAATTGTAGATGCGTATCAAGCAAGAGAGACAACACAAGATGGAGCAAGAAGCTCGCAGTGCTAGACAGCTAGAGGCAGCAAGGGTATCAAACCTAGAGAGAATGGTAAGCAGAAATCAAAGCTTATATGTATTTGTTTATTTATTTAAAAGAAATTATCCATTATTTATTAAAAATTTATTTATTTATATATTTGTTGATTGATTTATTTATTTATTTCGGATTAAAAATACAAAACATGGTCGGTAGTATCACAAATACCAAAATGACATGCTTACAAAATCAAACATTCAGTTTCACAATCAAAAACAGCAAACTAGGCTAGACATACATATTAACTACTATGATAACAATTCAAATCTAGAAACAGACGACGACCTCACAGTTCACTGTTGAGTAAAAAAGAATTCACAATAATAACAGGATTTTGTTTCAAACCCCTCGTTACCTCTAGATGGATGAGATAGATGACAAGGAGCTTCGTCTACGCATCCTAAGCGAAGAATACGACCGTACGATGCGCCTCTACCAGACCACGCAGGAAAAGGCGCGCAAAGACTCCCACCAGATAAAGAGTCGTCTAGATCATGAACGCTCTCTGAAGTTGGACGCCTTCCAGAGGGTTGATGAGTTACAGACTCAGGTTTATGACTATGAGGTCGCTGTGTCTAGTATGTCTCGACCTTACACTGCCACGAGTGAGTACACCTCAAAACACACATTCTTTACTTCTTTTGTCTGTCTTTTTTGTTATTGTTCATTTCAACGAAAATTAATTTGCATCAGGAATTAAGAATATGATTTCTTATATCATTTCACTGATAATCGAACTACTGGATTATTGATTTATTTTTAGTTGGGAATTGTAGGTCTCATTTAACCCAGTTGGATTATACAGATCTGGACTAAATTTACCGTAACTGAAAACATCGGGTCACAAACAAAAACAAACTAACGTTAATGATCAAAATTGCAAACCATATTTTGAGTTTTATTACCTTTGGCTGCGTTGATAACATATTTTTTTTTTTTTTTTTTTTCAAATGCCAAATAATGAAGTTGGGTTGAAGACTAAACAAAATATAAATGTACTCCATATGGTTTGTTTACTGTTCATCATCATCTTAATAATAATAATAATAATAACAATAGTAATAATAATAATAATAAGGATTTACAGTGTACATTTCTCCAGAAACCCATCAAGTTTTTCAAGGTTTTTTCCAAACTAGGCAGCAACCTTGCAGTAAAAATACCGGCATGGATAATTTGTCATTTTCAAAACTGTTTTTAACTTTTAGGCTAATTGAGTTAGGATAATGCTTAGCTCTTGTAACTTTGAGTGGGTTAGGTTCCCAATTTCGAAAGTTACTATCTCACACTTTATAGGCGTACTTAAAAACTGTATCCCACATTTATTTCTGTGAAAAGACTGACCTGTTTTCTAAAATTGTATTTCTTTTCTCTCTCGCATGATTTCAAATCTTTCTTTCGTTTTGTGTCATCTTTTCGCAATTGTACTCAATGGCCACCATCTTGTCTGCCATTCAACAGGTCTCTTTACACCACGTCAACTGCCTCGTGAGTAAAGCTGATGTATTTTATCACAGTGGACCAAGCATTGCTCCCTGTGGGACCACACTTACTTTCAGGGAGGGTGGAGGGGCAAAACCCATTTTGTAAACTCATTGGTGTAGGCGTCATGCATATTCATGTCTGCTATTTGCATAAGGGTGGGGTATTGCTTCAGTAAGGTTATGTGATCAGTTTATTTGGTGGAGCACCAACAAGAAAACCTGCTGGAGGTCAAAAGTTCAAATCCAACTCTTGCAACAAACTTTTCTTTTTAAAGGACTTTCAGGAGTATCTTACAGTTCCTTTTAGAAAGAAGTTACGGCTGTCCTTTTTATTCATTTATTCATAAGCAATGATGAAGTTATTTACACTTGTGAATTCCAACACTTCAATAAGATGGGCAGTACTGCTGCATTTGCCTATCAATATTTTCTCTAACCTGGAGAATCAATACATATCACTTGGACAAGAAAACAAACAAAAAAGTTGTTGATATTTACTTTAGAATCGATCAAAAATCAACTCAGCAGCAATTTGCATTCATACCTAAGAAAGTTGTGGGTCATTTTTTAATTTTTTTTTTTTTCCTTTGGTTGAAAGTTTACAATTCAAGCACAATTCAACACATTGTTTTTTAATTTATAAAATGATATTGCCTGTCCATTTTCTACTGTGGCTACAAGGGGGCAGTGTTGTGCTGGTTTCACTCAGCCTGATGTTCACGTTTGGCTACACTTTTTTGTACACAGTGCATTTGGGATCAAGTGCACAGTTTCCCGTCACAGTCGACACACTGATAGAAAACACACACACTCGTAGATCTAATCATTGTTTCACCTCAGGTCATCATTTTTAACACTAAAGAGAAGGTATATGTTTGGTAATCACCCTTAAAGGAACACGTTGCCTTGGATCGGGTGAGTTGGTCTTCGAAAATCGTTTGAAACCAATTGTTATAATATGCATATAGTTAGAAAGATGTTTTGAAAGTAGAATATAGTAAACCACACAAACATGCCTCGAAGTTGCACGGTTTTCCTATTCAACATGGCACGCCATTTTGTGGAGTCAAGTTTTTGACTCCATTAAATGGCCGACCGTGTTAGTTTGCAGAGTAAAAGGAAAGCCATGCACTTCCGAGGCATGTTTGTGTGGACTATTATATTCAACTTTTAAAACATTGATCTTTCTAACCATTATGCATTTTATAACAAACTGTTTCAAACGCTTTTTATAGACCAACTCGACCGATCCGAGGCAATGTTTCCCTTTAAAATTAATGGCATTCGAAACTTTTGTTTTCAATAAGCTTACAGCAGCTTTCAATAGTATAATGCATTTTGAGAAACATTTCACTTCAATGTGATGTGGTGATGTAAAAAAGATACCAGTTTTATATGCCCCAAAGTTTGAATCTGAGAAGTGTTATTCTCAGTAACCTTTCTCAGATTGTGTACTCCTAGTACAGATTATTCTTCCTGCGTGGATAATCCTCGCTCGATTTATTATCTTAAAAACGCCTTGTATTCTTTGTTTACAATTACATTTATATAGGATTAAACCAATCGAATAGTTCCAAAAACACAACGTATACTTTCTCTTAAACACGACTAATAATAATAATCATCATCATCATCATGATCATCATCACATTATTTAACTCATTAATGTACTTAATATTAATCTTTCACTCTGCAGATGGGACTCTCTTATATCTTACCGTTGTCTAAAGTATAAAAAACAATTGACATACATTTACTTTATGATCTTTTTATTTGAATACTCTTGGTACATTTCGATTATTTTTGCAATTTTATTTCCCGGGCGCGAGACCCAAAAAGATCATCCTCGTACATGTAACGTTCGCCTTGTACGAGCGTTTCAGATACACATATGCTCAACTGCTTGGGTTCGAGGTGGGTAAAAAAGACGTCTGGGTACTGCACGCCATGCCGTTTCTTGTAAAACTGGAATTCAAAGTTAAAATCCCACTCTGTTCATTTTTTTTTTTCAAGATACAGCCCTGGAATTTCATCTTTGAAAGGGCAAGGCCATTTTCATTTTGCTCGGGGCGCATCCTTTGGAAAACGTGAAGGTCAATGGGAAACTTTTCAAGACCAAGACCAGGGCAGTGGAGGCCTCCGTAGCCTGTCTGTAATTCCAGGCCTAAAGTTACACTTTTTCTTTCCCATGAAAGTGATATCCAAATTGCGTGATTACTGTAGAGCGGTCATGATCTTAGAGAGGAGTGCACGTAAACTTGATCTGATCTGACAGCCCTACTCATCATCTGGCCGATCATAAATGTGTTGGCCTTCAAATTAATTCAAAAAATTATGTGAGAACCTTGGTGCTGAATCATCCTCCATCAATCATATCTTTGTACCAGATAAAATGTTTTTATTTAGGTAATGGTTAATTGAACTGGATGGGAGGTCCACATGCAGCGGTCATACACTAACTTCAAATCACATTACTCTAATCATGACAAGCAGTTGTTGTTTAGAGATACACTCAGTCATGTTTTCAATCTAACTCCAACTTCCTCCTGTTGTTTAAAGGTCTGGACACTATTGGTAATTACCTAAAATAATTGTTAGCACATGAACTTTCTTGGTAACAAGCAATGGAGAGCTGTTAATAGTATAAAACAGTGTGAGAAACAACTCTCTCTGAAGTTTGAGAAAGTTAATTTCCCACTAAAATATCTGAATTGAATAAGAGACTTTAGCTGAGGTCTCTAATTCAAGGCATTTGAAAGCTCAGAACTTGTGCGACAAGGCCGGGTGGTTTTTTCTGTCATTAATCTCTTGCAACTTTGATAACCAATTGAGCCAAAATTTTCACAGGTTTGTTATTTTATGCATAAGTTGAGATACACCAAGTGAGAAGACTGGTCTTTGACAATTACCAATAGTGTCCAGTGTGTTTAAGTCTGTACATCAATCCTGTACCAAATTGTGACATGCTCAAAGGCAAATTTAACGGCACTTCTTACTGTAGAATTTGGCCCCCTGCAAAATGCGTGATTCTAAGGGACTTGTCACACTTGACAACTTTTACTGGCAACTTACAGGCAACCAACTGCATGCTACAGGATGACTTTGGTTAGCACACAAAAAAAAATGTGTGCCAGAAATTGTCATATTGAAGGACACACTCGGTCTACATTGATCAAAAATTTAAAAAGGGCAAGGGTAACTTTTTGAGATTCTTGATGTAAAAGTTGAAAGACAAACATATCTCAATGTAGAGCCAAACAATGCAAAGTGGGTTTCAGTAAGCTTGAGGAACTTTGTCTCACTTAAAGGGTTTGGGTACTTGTTGTAGTACACAAAACACAATGTCAACAGATTTACATTAAACTTACACAGTTTGAAGATAATGATGGTAAAAAGTTTCCCCTAAAAAATTTCTTCCTGAGCTGCTGTAGTTTTTGAGAAATTAGTAAAACAATGTCACGAAAAACTACAGCACCTCAGCAAGTAATATTTTAGGGGAAGCTTTTCTACCACCATTATCTTCAAACCATGTGTAAAGTTTAATGTAAATCTGTGGACATTGTGTTTTGTGTTACAAAAAGTACCCTACCAAAAACCCATTAAAAGCAGAATTTATGTACAGATTCTAGAATAACATATTAAAAACCCATGTAGATGATTTAGTATAACTTACCATCCATTGTACTAACTTAATACTCACTTTGTAGCATAGTTACTTCCCAGGTTTTTCGTTCACAGCAAAACTGATCAAATCGGCAGTTGAAAGTTGAAGTGGCACCAGCAAAACTAACGTTTTTATAACGGCATATATTTACATAGCTATGAAATAAATGTTTTTCTTCTTCTACAAGATGGAAAACATGGTGTTAATGACTGCAATTGACTGGTTCTTTGCAAATATTTATGGAGAGTTTAAACGTTTGGAGTAATATTAAAGATGGACTCTAAGGTCCTAGTGGTTAAGACATTTTTATTTTTATTTTATGGCAACATAGAGCAAGGGCATAGACTTGCTCTGTGCTTTATAGCTTTTGTGATAAGTTCATGTGCAAACTGGGAGAGTCCATTATTTTAAAGGTGATAATTCTGAAAGGTTTGAACTTTCATATCACGATCCCTCTGTGGGCTCGTCCACATTTTAAAAAGTTAACTTAACTATACCAGTCTAAATTTCAACTTATTTACCTTGAGTAGACCAATATGGTTCAACATTCGTCATTGGTATTTTACAATCAGCAATTTGATTGTACTTTTTTTTGTCTTAATGAGACTTCTTTCATCATGATATTAATTATTAGTTATTATCTGTACTGGTATACTGTCTTATCATAAAAAGGGTGGAAGAAACAGTGATGATAAGTTACTAGGGTATTGCGTGTATATGATAATAATAATAATAATTAAGCGCCTCACGCTAAACTAACCCTGAGGCGCTTGATCATTCCACCTACTGTGTTGTTTTTAGTTAATCTTTTTTGGTTTTAACTGGTTTCCCTTCAGCAATGAGATCAAAGTCAAGGTCAACTACCAGTGAGAAACGTCCAATGAGTCACAGAGTCACAAGTGCTAGTACAGGAATCTGGCCTCCTCATACGGGTATGCCGCCCAACTTCCAGCAGCGCTCTGTCACACCCGATCCCTGGCCACCGATGCCAAACTCGGACAGGTTGGATCGTATCACGCAAAGACCAAAGACAGTAAGTTATAAAAAGATTAATGGGTCGGCATTAAAAGAAAAATGATGAGATATTTCCAGACGATGTTTTGTCTATATGTTGGTTTATTTGTGTGTATGTTTGTTGATAGTCATGCATGGTTGTAGTGTCTGTCCATAGGTACAGGAACTAAAGCCCAGTTCATACCTCCTACGAATGCGAAGCGAATGTTGACGTCACAAATTTGCAAGGGATAATTCGCAGCAGTTGAACTCTGCTTGACTCACTTGCGAATATTGCTGCGAAAGGAGAGTTGTTACGCCAAATTCCCGTCAAATTCGCTTCGCATTCGCATCGCATGAAGTATGAACCGGGCTTCCGGCTTTTGAGTGGGATGGGAGGGGCGTGGCAAGGGTTCTAATAAAGAAGGGGGAGCATGGGTTCTGGTTAAGCCATGCCAATAATGGCCAAGTCAATCTGCTATTGTCAAGGTGGATACAAACATCATGGAAGTAAATTTTGTTTTATGAAGTCAAATTATTTTAATGCTTTAACAAAGTACCGATTCCCTCCAAAAGTTTCATGAGCTGAGATATTAACTAGGTCTTTGTTTTCTCTGTTAGGTTGGCACGCGACTACGCAACCGTATTGCTGAGCAGCTTCTAACGGATCTGCAGCCTAACCACCATGAGACTATAATGCAATTACAGGGTGATGAACAACACAAGTACAAACTCTGAGAATATCATCAGTCGCAGAAAAAAAAATCTTAACTGTGTTCTCCAGATGATTGACTTGGTTAAACTTTACTACCCTACAAGAATTGCACCCAATTTTTGTATATTCTCCTATTAAGATCACAATTCTGTTGGGCATAAAGATTGTCCCCAATAGACGCCATCTTTGCGGGCAAATTGCATTTTGGCTTGCAGAGGCTTTAAGCGCTCAACAATTTCATGCAGTCGCATTCACTAACCAATCAGGGGATGAGTTTTGTGAAATATTGGCGTGCTGCATGGTGTTCTCTCGCAAAATGCATAACTGTGTGTTACAAATTACCAGTAAAGATTCATGTCATGTTGCAATCTTTTGCTGTGTTAAACTGAAGTCGGAAGCTGCAAAATTGTACAGTGGATTTCAAAACAAGAGTCGTATTGTATTAGTGTAAATAATTGTTTGTAAAAAAAAGAGACCAACAAACTAAACAAAACCATGGAATCATGTTTGAGATATTTATAAGTTTAAAAAATCTGAACAAATGTTTAACAAATTGCACCGAATATGTCTAATGTGTGTTATACCTTGAGCTTTCATATCTTTACCCAGTGTATATATTTTTGAAAAAAATATGATTTAAACTTTGACTTGCATGTAACTTTGTACATTTAATGCACTTTCCAGTATTGTTTTCTTTTTGTTAGACATAGTTTACACAACACATGCATCAATTTGAAAAGAAGAAATTTGTAATGAACAAAGCATTATCCTTATGGTTAAGTAGATAGTTTTGTTCAGATCATCATGTTCCCATTGTGGGAGACAATTATGAAACAGTACAAAGGTCTTAAAGGCAGTGGACACTATTGGTAATTGTCAAAGACCAGTCTTCTCACTTGGTGTATCTCAACATATACATAAAATAACAAACCTGTTAAAATTTAAAGCTTACTCGGTCGTCGAAGTTGCGAGATTAATAATGAAAGAAAGAAAAAACACCCTTATCACACGAAGTTGTGTGCTTTCAGATGCTTGATTTTGAGACCTCAAATTCTAAACATGAGGTCTCGAAATCAAATTCGTGGAAAATTACTTCTTTCTCGAAAACTACGTCACTTCAGAGGGAGCCGTTTCTCACAAGGTTTTATACTACCAACAGCTCCCCATTACTCGTTACCAAGTAAGGTTTTATGCTAATAATAACCAATAGTGTCCACTGCCTTTAATAAATAAAGCATGACTTTTTTCACAATTGATTTTGAACCTTGGTTATGAATATAATGATAATCATGTTTTAACACATGTAAGGATTTTAAGCTAAAATATAATATGGAAACTTATATTTTTGTGAATATTCGAGTTAAATATTTTTGAGAACTCATGATCCGTCCACAGAAAAATGTGTATTAAATTTATTTACAAATAATAATTTTGTATTGCTTGATGTTATCAGCTGTCCTGGTAAAATATGGTGACTTAATTATTTGTGAATATTCGAAGTTATTTTTTTTTAGAATTCATGATCCGTCCAATTAAAAATGTTAATTAAAATTTATCTACACATATTTGTGATGTTTTATTACTTGAGCTTGTTAGCTGCCCTGGCTTAATAAAATAACTTGTAACTTGTAAGAATAATCGATCGAGAGAATTAGTTTACGAGAATCTTTGATCCGTTGAAATAATGGCTAAAGCTCCACTTAGTGTGTTTTTTTTTTAAGTTTGGATAAATATTTTCCTCCGTGGGGAAAAAAATAACAAAAATATAACTGCATTTTGCCAACGACTGCTTTTGACTTCAATGCTTGTATAGTGTGTGGGAGACCTGGGTGCAATTTTATAGAGCTGCTAAGCACACAAATTTGCTTAGCATGAAATTTCTTCCTTGATAAAAACAGGATTCCCAACCAAATTTCCATTTGTTGCATATTGCTTGTTACTGGTACTCAGCTGTTGTTTGCTTATCCTGAAAATCACGTGAACATTTGGTTGGTAATCCTAATTTTAATCTATGAAGAAATTTTGTGCTAAGCAAATTTTTATGCTAAGCAGCTCTATGAAATTGGGCCCTGTGTGCAATTAAAGCTAAATGTCTTGGCTAACCAGGCAATTTGGAAAAACAGAACTTTGGAGGAACACGAGTCTTCAACATGAATAGAGCTTTTGTTGCAGTTACGATGCAGGTTTACAATAACAAACAAGACTAGATTAATAAGATCCATTAAGATTATAATGTTGACCACTAAAGTATTATTTGCTTTAATATAAAACGACTTTGTGGCAATCTTAAATAACGAGACAAACACAGTTTATTTCTATTTCAGAAAATAATTATTTAATTCATTTAAACTTGATCTCAATGAAGAAAATGAAATAATCTTGACAGCAGGAAGGCAAAAACTAAATTATTGTAATGAACCCATAAAAACACAAAATGCTCTTATTATAGAATCGTTGTGTCCAAAATCACCAATTAAAAATGAAAACATAATTTTATAAAAGTTTTGTTCAAAACTCAAAAAGTGCATCACTGAAGAGTGCAAAACTTTAATCAAATGTTGTTGGTGACATGTATATAACACGAATAGATAAAACACAAAGATCACTGATTCCAATTGAATGAGCTAAAGCAATGAAAACCTTAAATTGTCATTACTTCAAACTTGTCAATGTCCCCACCCCTTTGACCATCAGTTGATCAAATGATATTGACTTTTCTGTCAGTCATTGGTTCTATCTGGTGATCGGCAGCTCGCCATGGCAGCTTCGCTGTTCTAGTTAATTTTGTATTACTAATTTATCTTTGAATATTACTAATGTAAAGCAACAAAACTTAAACAAGCATGCTCTTTAGTTATTCCCATTTCACCTTTTGAGTAAAGTTATTTAAAATCATAGAAGTCGCATGGTTGAAACTGAACTCGAACACCGGTTAAACTAACGGATATTATACAACTTTATAAGATCAAAAAATAGGATCTACTTTCTAAATAAAAAGTGGACAAATTTAGTCTGAAAATCGAGGTCAAGGGTCGAACCGGTTCAGCTTTTTTGTGCAAAGTAAGTGGCGGTGTATATGAAGCTACATGATTGACAGAGTGAGGCGTGGTTATTATCTTATGTTTAAAATATTGGGCGCTATTGGTTTTATTTGCCCTCAAGAAAACACTGTTGGTAATTTAAGTTCTGTAGGTAGCTTTGTCTGTAGAGAACTTATCCGATGTGACTGCATTAACTGTGGCGTTAAAATTGACACCTTGTGGTGTCTTATATGGCTACCCAGGAGAGAATCAAAATTAACATCATAGGGTGTTTAATAAACTATACTTATAATATGTAGGATTCAATGTTATAAAACCCTGTTAGGTAAATGTTATGGGGTTTTTTTTGGGTTTTTTTTGTTTGTTTTTTTGCGGGGGGTTGGGTTGGGGGGGGGGTTGACAACACCCAAGGTTTCAGTTTTAACACCTTAATTTTTGCAGTATTTTGTGTTGATGTAAAATGAGAGTTTGTGTGTAAACATCACAATTGGTGATTTAATTCCCTGGTAAAACTCATTGTTCTCGGTGCGTATGTTCAGAACTACGTAAACAATGGCAATTCACATTGTGAGTCTGCTGCCACCGAGCGTTCGAAAGTTGATGTGAGTGTTTCATTCATGTGATCAGTGGTAGACACCAATACTTTGCACATCTAGCACATATTGATACTTTTACCACAAAGGTCACTTGCTGTAGCCACCAAACAACAATCCTCGCTTGTTTGTGTTATATCGCTGACGGTGGCTTCGAAGGTTTTCCTTTCCTTCCACTGTACTCCGTTGCGTTCGAATGTGAACTCAATCGGGACAGATTGTTTCTTGGTGTTCTTGTAGAGGGATATGGTGATCTTCATCCCAGACGGGCAGTCCGAGGGCCACTGAATGCTAGTTTCAGTTTTCTTGGTTGATGTGGAACTAGACGCCTCTGTGCTTGAATGCCCAGCATGCAGGTTGACTTCAACAGAAGCAGCGACGAAACCAACTTCAAGTGACACACTCGATCCAACGTCAATGGAGAAATCAAATGTGGTTTCCATACTAGTAGAAGTCTCCAGGGTTATGCTTTCTGTTGAGCCTATTTTGGCAAAGCTATCGGAAGTCACCTTTGAGCCTAAATTCTCCAATGTCAATGAGCTTATGAGGTTCTTAGCAACAACATGCTCCTCCTTCTCGGCGTAGATGACGTCATTTTTTACCACCTTTGTCAGCGCTATGTACATTATCCACCAGGTCACTGAGTCCGTCGTCCACTTGTTGGTCCAGGTTCTGAATGTTGAGATAAATTGTTCTTTGCTTTTCAGATCTCTCTGGCCAATCTCAATCGTCTCCTCAGAGAATTTACTATTACCAGATTCTCTCCGTTCAACAAGGAAGGCATCTGCAGTGGACGGTCGAGTAGTTTTGTTGACGTAGAGACTAAGGTAGCCGTATCCCCACGTTTTGAGACTTCCACTCCAGATCTGCCCCTCTGCAACCATAATCTTCTGTACCCCATTATACTCCTGCTGTATGCCAAAACCAGCTTTATCTGTATCGTACGTCATGTCGTAATCCATAATGTCAATTTTGGCTCCTTTGATTTGGTAGTGCTCTTCATTTGGGACATTTCTGGCAGAGACAACCAACTTCAATTTGCAGTATCTGTCATACGTTTCAAAGCAGATGCCCTCCGTGCCGGCAATCACTTTCCTGTTGTTACCGTTGGCGCTGGATTCACCCCATTTATACTTGGTTGATACTAATTCGTCCCCCTTCCCGGTATGAGAACTGTAAGTGTACACCTCATAGTACCCACCGTGGATGTTAAAACCTCCATCGTTGCACGATACCATCGTGATAAGAATGGAGGTGATGCAACAAAATATGAAGAGAATTTGGACCTTCATGGTGGAACGGAACCTGATGATAAAATGGGGAAAGGGGGAAAGTGGCTGTAAAATACGTTGGGAAGTAAAGGTTTCGTGGGGCACACCGGGACAATGCAACAACTTTAATAAGCAAAGAGACAGCCCCTTATGTGGCAGGATAATCTGCCCCCCCCCCCTTATCCCCCATCGGCGAACTGTGTACAAACTCCCAAAATGAAAGCTAAAGATAAACGTCACGAGCAATGGGTACTGTATAGCCACCCAAATCATTTGCTCTTGAACAAACTCTGCAGCTAAAAAATAACCCAGAGCAAATATCGTTGCGAAGAGTTGGGGTGAAAGCCCATGTTGCTGTACAACCATGGTTCTTGTTTTTAAATACATGTTTCCTCAGACTTGCTTGCAAGTTAGCAGTGATTCATTTCACTGATGAGGCATTATTGGTTTGGGCAAGTATGTTTTCGGTGACGCCATATAAGAATTTCTTGTGTGAGTAGTGGTGGCAGAAGAACCGGTTTTCTGCTTGACGTGTTGATCAGTGTGCCCTACTGACACCCGTGTCCGAATTGGCGACTTCGGCTACAGCTACGGCTAGGGCGCGCGCGTCTGCTATTCTTCAACACTGACAGACGCGCTGATCTAGCCGTAGCTGTAGCCAAAGCCGCCAATTCGGACACGGCCTCATTCTCCAGAAGATGGTCGGAACGAGCAGAAAAACTTGTTCCTTTGCCACCACTACTCTCAAATAAGATTTGTACATGGTATCACCGAAAACCTTACAGTACTTTCCAACACGCATAGACTGAAGTCTAATCTCATCCCTTGTTTATATACAAAATCTGTAATACCACCTATAAATAAGCAAAACTCCACTTACCAGTAAAACGTTTCCTCAAATCAGCCAACGAGCATTCAGTTGAGAGAGAGAGGATAGCTTCTGAATGATGTGGCCAAGGTACACGCTTTATAAACCTACCATCAGCTACATCAAAATCTGCCTGCACAGGGACCAACTAATACTTGATTGGTTGAGTCGAAAAAATCAAATACATAAGAATGCCCACCGAGGTTTATGAAATAACCATATTTTGCATTTTGTTGGTTTACGATCCATGTAAAAACTTGGATCAAACTTTGTTCTAGTGTTTGTGTCATCATAAATTGTTATAACCATACCACACTGTTATGACGTCATGACAAAAACAACAACAACAACAACTGCTACCACATCAGCAACACTCTTTGGTACGTATTTTGTTCGTGTCCATTTTGTGAACAACATGCGGTACGTTTACAAGTCACTATCCAACTCCTTGAAGATCGGTCGCTTTATATGCTGCTCCCACAAGGCCAATATGCTTGCGAATATGCTAACGGAAGGACATATTTGACAATCGCTCAAACATTCGCCATGTCTTCGTGAGCGTTGGTAACAAATTCGTAACGTTCACAAATTATTGCCCACCTCCTTACAAAGATCAGTCAATTTAGAAATCGGTTTCTAAATTCCAGCGAATGTTGCGAAGACGTCGATGTTCGTAAGCGTTGGTAAAGCGTTCGTAAAGGTTGGCAACGTTCGTAAAAGCATTGGCAAGCGTTCGTAATCATTCGTAACAATTCGTAAGTTATTGGTAATGAAAGGGCCGACCCGAGGACGATCGAGAAGAAAATATTCACTATTCCACCGCCATTTTTGACGAATTCAACGCGAAATTAAAATATTCATCTTCGCAAGTACATTCGCCACTGAGGGGCAATACGAAGCACTTCATAAATTTCAGCGAATGTTGTGAAGACGGTAATTCGCCATCGATTTTCATAAGCCTGTGTAAGCCATTGGTACTGTTGGTAAAGCGTGCGTACTAAGCGTTAGATATTGGTAAAGAGAGGTTTAATGACGACCGAGAACATTATTCACCATCAAATCGCAACTTTTTGGGCGAATACATCGCTAGTTTCAAATATTCATATTCGCAAAGTGTGAGAGTAGCATTGAGCGGGGAATATGGCGATCGCCAACGCAGAATACGGCGGCGAGCAATCAGCATTAATCTCGATTGCAAAGCAAGATTGTCAAGAACTGAACAGCGGCATCATCCTTATATAAACCTTCCCAGCTTTAAAACTGGGTCTCAAACAGGCCGTCAAAGTTTATATTTATGTTTGTGACTTAAAGGAACACGTTGCCTTGGATCGGACGAGTTGGTCACTAAAAAGCGTTTGAAACCGTTTGTTATGAAAAATATATGGTTAGAAAGATGTTTTAAAAGTAGAATATAATGATCCACACAAGTATCACTAAAAATTGCACGGTTTTCTTTTTACGTCACGAACTATCACGGTCGGCCATTTATGGGAGTCAAAATTTTGACTCCCATAAATGGCCGACCGTGTTATTGGACGAGGTAAAAAGAAAACCACGCATTTTCGAGGCATATTTGTGTAGATCATTGTATTCTACTTTTACATCATCTTTCTAACCATATGCATTTTATAACAAACGGTCACAAAACGCTTTTCAAAGGCCAACTCGACCGATCCAAGGCAACGTGTTCAGGGAAGTGGTTTTCATCATTGGTTGGTTGTAAAAATTGAATAAACGCGCTCATCTTCTTTTACACATTCCTTATAAGAAGTAACATAGTTTTACATCACGTGTAAGCAAGATTTTATTATCTTGTTATTATCTTTCCGAGGGCTCGGAAACTTTGTCATTGGTTGACTGAAATAGTAATTGATTCCGAGTTCAAAACAATGACTCATCAAAATATGTCAAATTTGTCAGAAACTAAGTCAGACTTTTCCTTTTTTACCATTAATATGACCAATGATGCCACGCCTTCAACACCAGATTTCAAATAAGTAAACTCGAGCGCCATTTTAAAATAAAATCTGGTAACAAACCTATTTACCCAACTATTTGAGGGGTGCGGAATCGGAAAATGATGGATACCAAGGCGAATTTGTAGTCTCTGAAAATCACCTTTGTTTGCCCGGTCAATTCTTACTCTTTAGAGTTTGAATGGTGTGCTGCTATAATACCTGTTAACATGATTTGAGGCATTGCATGGTGAGGTAACAATATTTATTTGGATTGCGGTAACACTATGTGTGTGTATATACTTCTAGGTAGATTTTTTTCTTTAGAAAACTGTCTGTCCTCATTTAAAGACAGTGGACACTATTGGTAATTACTAAAAATAATTATTAGCAGTAAACCTTTCTTGATTAATGGGGAGAGGTTGATAGTATAAAACATTGTGAGAAACAGCTCCCTCTGAAGTGACGTAGTTTTCGAGAAAGAAATAATTTTCGACAAATTTGATTTCGAGACCTCAACTTTAGAATTTGAGGTCTCGAAATCAAGCATCAGAAAGCACACAACTTCGTATGACGAGGGTGTTGTTTCTTTCATTATTATCTCGCAACTTCGAAGACCGATTGAGCTAAAATTTCCACAGGTTTGTTATTTTATGCGTATGTTGAGATACACCAACTGTGAAGACTATAGTGTTTGACAATTACCAATAGTGTCCACTGTCTTTAAGCTGTCTTTGCTATATAATGATTAAACCGACTGAGATCTATTTCTTTGACTTTAATATTTGCTTGTTTTTTTTTGTAAACGTTTATAGCCAGATGGGTTCCTAATGACATGTCGGATCCTAAACACCTGTTATTTCAATGCTTTTCAGACACGCATTACCAAAATGAACTTCATAAAACAAACTACCAACAATAATATGGAAACATAAGGGTCAGTTCATTATCTTGTTGATATAGTTTTAATGGATTAATTGTGCAAAACATTATTGGGCTAACGACAGGTCTGCAGTTAGACTTTCTCATATAGAATGTGCTGGTTACATGTGCGCGTGCGTACCCTGCAAAAACCCGGGTGTTAAAATTAACACCGTGGGAGTGTCACCAGAGAGAGAGTTTAACGCTATCATCAAAGTGTATAAACATAACACCATATAATTGTTTTTTACATAAATGTGTGTTGTTTAAACACCCTAGGTTGTAATATTTGACACTCGGTTTTTGCAGACCGTACATAGGCCTACACTAGACTATTATGGTTGACAAACGCCATGACGTTGTACATATATAATAACCTTATAAATACGCAACGCGTAAGCGTCAATACATCCGCATGTTAACTCGGAACTTGACTTTAAAGGATTTGGGTACTTTTTGTAATACAAAACACAGTGTCCACAGATTTACACTAAACTTACACCGTTTGAAGATAATGAGCGTAAAAAGCCTACCTTAAAATATAAGTTGCTAGGGTGCTGTAGTTTTTGAAAAATGAGTAAAACAATGTCATGGAAATACGTTTTTACATGCTTCAATAATTTTCATCTCTTGATCACTGAGACGATGATTATTTTCATGACTTTGTTTTAAACATTTCTCAAAAACTACAGCACCTCAGCAAATAATATTTCAAGGGAAGCTTTCAACCATCATTATCATTAAACTGTATAAGTTTAATGTAAATCTGTGGACATTGTGGGGTTTTTTGGTCTACAAAAGTACCTGGACCCTTTAAAAGATGAGATTTTGACCCTGATTCTAAGACCAATCTTTGTCCGGCATGACCAGGACTTATGTGCCAAGGCATACACCGTAAATCCAAATTTGTTTTAGTGTTTAAATTAAAGCTTATTATCTAAAGACACAGTGAAGAAAAACAAATACATGCCCTCTACTTTTGCAAGTTTGAGATAAGAACTAAGACATCATGCCACGTTTTGTCCCGAAAGACTTCTCAAAATGATTGTGATGGTCTACTGAATATAGGTCAGTGAAATTAAAATATTTTTTGAAAGTTGTTTACAACAAGCAAATGTGATATATGCCTAAATTTGTATTGTAGGTTTTGCAAAAACACTCGTGTAAAAGTCACTAGACCGATTCTACAGAATACAAACAAAAACCACATGTTTACATAAACAACAACACTTATATTTATGCTACAACAAGAGACAGTAAAATATGTATTTAATTGTTGTGTTTACCAATAATATAATGACTTGTTTTATGTTTTATTTAATGTACTAAATTGTTATCTGTCATATTGCTAGCTACATGGAGACAAGTTCCATACGGTGGAGCATTTTGATAGCTCAATTTTACATTATTGTTTGCATGTACAACTTTATGGGCTTGGTATTTACTGATGGACGATATTGATATGATTGCACAGTTAAATGCACTGCACATTTTTTGAAATATTGTCGTACCAGTTTTCTCACTTGGTGGATCTGTAAAAGATTTGGCTGAATACGTCATAACATTTGCCAGAGATAATAAGTGAAAAAACACTCCTGTAACATTACTGTGTGTGCTTCCAAGTGTATATAAAAGACGTCAGCTGAGGTCTTTTATTATTCTAGCATTCACCCTTTTCTCAAAATGTATGTTCCTAATAGAGGGAGCCGTTTTCACAATGTTTTATAAGACCAACAGCTCTCCATTGCTCATTACCAAGTAGGTTTTGATGCTTACAGTTATTTCAAGTAATTACCAATATTGTGCTGTGCCTTTAAATGGACAAACACTACATTAACGCCTTCTCAACAAGTCTATACACTGCGCTATACATCACCAGTGTTACTAATGCGCACTGCCTACCAAGAAAATAATTGAAAGCAAAGTTACAAACAAATGACTTTTAGCTTATAGAAAGCGTGCTGCCAAATGATTGTAATTAACATAATCTGACACCATAACACAATAATTATGGTACTTGAGGGAAAAATTCATATCTAACAAATGTGAATACTGCGTAGCAACGCCGTACAATCTTTTCGAAACCGTCTGTTTGCAAGTCCGTAAATAATGGGGTTACAGAAATTGTTTATGTACAGCATGTAAAACGCATGACGCAGTACAATGAAAACCACTGGGTTTACACTGAAACCATTCATCATAGCAAAAACCATACATATGAAAACACAGTACGGCGTCCAGGTTAGCATTAACACCACACTGGTGATGAACAACATTCTCGTAGTCTTACGCTGTAGAGAATGTGGTCCAGTCGATCTCTCCTTACGCCCTCTGTCGTCGCGGTGCCCTTTATCTGGAACTTCGGATCCCGTAATTGGTAGGACGTGGTTCTCAGTGCTGCCCTCCGAGGCCGCCTCGTTGCCCTCACTAGTCGATGTTGATGCTCCCAGGGAGGTAGAAACAGATATTACTGATATCTTCTGAAGTGACATATTGCCCGACTTGTTAGAAACAGTTAGTAAAGCTGGTTCTAGTTTTAACGGTGCCTTGTGAGCAACTGTGTTTTGTTGTGGTTGGTCCAGCCTCGGAATGTTAAGTTTGGCCGTGTTGGCCGGTAAACCAATTTTGACATGCTTTCGGATGGCCATGAAGACCTTGGTGTAAGAAATGATGATGACCATAAATGAAAATAATAACACAAATAGTTGAAATCCCATCTTTAGTTGGTCCAGTGTAGGAGTGGAATAGTTAAAAAGTACCTCGATATTTTGTGGAGTCATTATACACAAAGCGACCAGAACCGAAACGACAGTTGCCATCTTCCCTCTTGTCTTAGTGAAGAATCGCCGTTGCGGACGGCAGACACAGTCATAACGATCCAACGCGATCGCAACGGTGACACCAATAGAAGTAATCAAGCAGGTTGTCTCAAACAATCCGAAAACGTCAAGCAAATGAATGTCTGGACGACCTGATACAACAAGGGCATCGGATGCAATATCCAAGACCTGAAATAAACAGGTCAGGAGATCCGTCAAAGCCAGCGACATGGTGAGAATGTGTGTGCTCGTCTTGACGGTCTTTGACCAGTATACGCGGAGGATGAGATAGTTACCTGGCACACCAAGTATCAGAGTAATAGCAGAGAAAATAATCCTGTACGCGTATAAACCCACGTCAACTTGAGCGTCGCTACCACCGGCGATGTCACTCGGGGTCGGCTGTATTTCAGAACAAGAGTAATTGCTTACTTGGATGTCCTCCATCTTTAATCGCAGTTAGTTCTCTTAGCTTTGAACTCTCTTTGGTAAAAGTTGAGGTTCGAATCCGCAAATTATTGGCGGTAGTTTTGACGACAAGCAAAGTTTCTTCCGAACTTGTTATAGACACAAACATGTAGTTTGGTTGCTCTTCAAGCACCCACATCCACCATACGCATGCACAGGGAGTTTTAAGAATGGTGAAAGACTCAAATTTCTCTGCAGTTTTTATACACTTCAGTGAAGGATACCATTAAATTATTAGATTGATTTCCAATTCTAATCAGCTTTGTCAGAGTCTTAACTCGTGAAATTGAAACCGTGACCCTTTATTAGTCCGCAGCTTGGAGACAAAAAAACACAAGAGGGAGAGGGGGATGTTGCACAATGACTTTTGTCTTCATGAACAAAAAAGGACAAAATCTGTTCGTACAGACATGACAGAGATGAATAGTAAGAGTGGTCCATAGAAAGGAATGTCCGTTTTATATTGAAACAATTTCAATTGCATGGCTGACCATGGGCTGATGAAAGGCTGATCGGCTTTGCCAAAGTATTCTCAGTAATAGAATTATTTGAATGTCGTGCATCTCCTTCGGAGCAAATTGCCCTAAACCTTAAATCTCTTGTGTATATAAGTAGAATTAATTACTCCCTCTTGGTTTGTTTTGAACAGAATAGGCTTTGTTGGATTCTAAAAAATAAATTGAAATTTTAAAAAGTCAAAGGTCTAGTGCATTTACTCCGACGATCAGTGCAGACAATGGAACCCAAAGTAATGGGATTTCTGTCTTATTCTATAAATTAATTATGGTCTCCCTAGAGGTTTGCCGAGGAAATCGTTTCAGAGCAAAATGAATAGAGGGCGCCCTTTTAGTCCCCGCCAGGTATACTGCAAACCTCACTTGGTTTTATTCCCGTTGTACAAAGTTTCAAACCCTAGTTATCCATGTATTACGGCAACCATTACTAGATTGGATATCCTTAACGTGAAACTCCTATAGATATGGTGTGACATAAAGGCAGTGGACACTTTTGGTAATTGTCAAAGACTAGTCTTCACAGTTGATGTATCTCAACATATATATAAAACAACAAACCTGTGAAAATTTGAGCTCAATCTGTCGTCGAAGTTGCGAGATAACAATGAAAGAAAAAAACTCCCTTGTCACACGAAGTTGTGTGCTTTCAGATGCTTGATTTCAGGTTCTTAAGCTCTAAATCTGAATTGTGATAGCCATACCACACTGTGGTTAATTATGGCGTCATGACAAAAACAACAACTGTTACCACATCAGCAACACTCTTTGGTACGTATTTTGTTCGTGTCCATTTTGTGAACATCATTCGGTACGTTCAAAAGTCATTCTCTATACATCCTTACGAAGATCGGTCGCTTTATGCTGTTCTCACAAGGCAAATATGCTCGCAATTTTAATATGCTAACAGAAGGACATTTTTGGCAATCGCTCAAACTTCGCAACATTCGCCATGCCTTCGTATAAGCGTTAACCAATTCGGAACGTTCACAAATTATTCCCCACCTCGCGAATTTCAAATATTGATATTCGCAAGAATGTTCGCCAAAGTGTGAGAGTAGCATGAAACGGGGCATTTGGTGACCGCCAACGCAGAATACGGCGGCGAGCAGTCAGCATCAATCTCATTTGCGAAGCAAGATTGTGGAGAACTGAGCAGCGGCATCATTCTTTTAAAAAACCTTCCTAACTTTTCATTATGCTTGTGACTTTTTAATACATGTTTTCAGGGAAGTGGTTTTCATTATTGGTTGGTTGTAAAAAAAAAAAAAGAATAAACACGCTCATCTTCTTTTACACATTCCTTAAGAAGTAACATATTTTTACATCACGTGTAAGCAAGATTTGATTATCTTTTTATTATCTTTCCGATGGCTCGGAAACGTTGTCATTGGTTGACTGAAATAGTGATTGATTTCGAGTTCAAAACAATGACTCGTCAAAATATGTCAAATTTGTCAGGAACTAAGTCAGACTTTTCCTTTTTACCATTAATATGACCAATGATGCCACGCCTTCAACACCAGATTTCAAATAAGTAAACTCGAGCGCCATTTTAAAACAAAATCTGGTAACATATCTATTTACCCAACTATTTGAGGGGTGCAGATTCCGAAAATGATGGATACCAACGCGAATTTTTAGTCTCTGAAAATCACCTTTGTTTGCCCGGTCAATTCTTACTTTTTAGAGTTTGAATGGTGTGCTACTATAATACCTGTTAACATGATTTGAGGCATTGCATGGTGAGGTAACAATATTTATTTGGATTGCGGTAACACTATGTGTGTGCATCTACTTGCCCGGTAGATTTTTGTTTTTTAGAAAACTGTCTGTCCTCATTTAAGTTGTCTTAGCTCTATAATAGGGACTTTTCGTTTTAGACGACGGATGGTTCTGCGACGGTAAAGATGACATTTGGCGTCATCTGCGCATGCGTCGGCTTTGAGGACGGTCGTCCCTCAATTTCTACGACAGTACTTGGGATGAATTTTCGTTGTGCTGAAAACGACAACGTTTAGCTAAACAACCGTCGCAGAACCATCCGTCGTCGAAAACGAAAAGTCCCTAATGATTCAACCAACGGGGACGCTAGGTGGCAGCAGACCTATTTCTTTGACTCTAATTTGCTCATTTTTGTAATGGGTTCCTAATGACATTTCGGATCCTAAACACCTGTTATTTTGATGAACTGCACTGGATCCGAAAATAAACAAACTACCAACAATATTATGGAAACACAAGGGTCAGTTCATTATAACTTGTTGGTATAGTTTTAATGTGTTAATTGTGCAAAACATAATTGGGCTTACGACAGGTCTGCAGTTAGACTTTATCATAGAATGTGCTGGTTACATGTGCGCGTGTGTACACTGCAAAAACCCGGGTGTTGTAATTAACACCGCGGGAGTGTCACCAGAGAGAGAGTTTAACGCTATCATCAAAGTGTATAAACATAACACCATATAATTGTTTTTTAAACACCCTAGGTTGTAAATTTTGACACTCGGTTTTTGAAGACCGTACATAGGCCCACACTGGACTAATGGTTGACAAACGCCATGAAGTTGTACAAAGTATAGTAACCTCATAAATACGCAACGCGTAAGCGTCAATACATCCGCATGTTAACTCGGAAATTGACTTCAAAGGATTTGGGTACTTTTTGTAACACAAAACAGAGTGTCCACAGATTTACATTAAACGTACACCGTTTGAAGATAATGAGCGTAAAAAGCCTACCTCAAAATATTAATTGCTAGGGTGCTGTAGTTTTTGAAAAATGAGTAAAAACAACCGCACCTCAGCAAATAATATTTAAGGGAAGCTTTCAACCATCATTATCATTAAACTGTATAAGTTTAATGTAAATATGTGAACATTGTGGGTTTTTTGGTCTACAAAAGTATCTGGACCATTTAAAAGATATGATATTCACCCTGCGATCTTTGCCCGGCATGATCGGGACTTATGTGGCAACGCATATAAAAGCAAAATTGTTGTTTTAGTGTTTTTAAAAATTCAACTTATTATCTAAAGACACAGTGAAGAAAAACAAATACATGCCCTCTACTTTTGCAAGTTTGAGATAAGAACTAAGACATTATGCCACATTTTGTCCCGACAGACTTCTCAAAATGATTGTGATTGTCTACTGAATATAGGTCAGTGAAATTAAAATATTTTTTGAAAGTTGTTTACAACAAGCAAATGTGATATATGCCTTAATATGTATTGTAGGTTTTGCAAAAACACTCGTGTAAAAGTCACTAGACCGATTCTACAGAATACAAAAAAAACAACAACATGTTTACATAAACAACAACACTTATATTTATGCTACAACAAGACACAGTAAAATATAAATTTAATAGTTGTGTTTACCAATAATAATGACTTGTTTTATATTTTATTTAATGTACTAAAATTTTTATCTGTCATATTGCTAGCTATATGGAGACAAGTCCCATACGGTGGAGCATTTACATAGCTCAATTTTACATTAATGTTTGCATGTACAACTTTATGGGCTTGGTATTTACTGATGTACGATTATGCACTGCACATTTTTGGAAACATTGTCGTACCAGTTTTCTCACTTGGTGGATCTGTCAAAAGTTTGGCTCAATACGTCATAAAATTGCCAGAGAATACTAAGTGAAAAAAAAACCTCCTGTAACATTACTTTGTGTGCTTCCAAGTGTATATAAAAAGCGTCATCTGAGGTCTTTTATTATTCTAGCATTCACCCTTTTCTCAAAATGTATGTTCCTATTAAAGGGAGCCGTTTTCACAATGTTTTATAAGACCAAAAGCTCTCCATTGCTCACTACCATGTAGGTTTTGATGCTTACAATTATTTCAAGTAATTACCAATATTGTGCTGTGCATTTAAATGGACAAACAATACATTAACGTCTTCCCAACAAGTCTATACACTGCGCTGCATAGCCCCAGTGTTACTAGGGTATATGCGCACCGTTTTTCAAGGAAACAATTGAAAGCAATGTTACAGAACAATTGACCTTTAACTCAACGAGAGCGTACTGCAAAATGAATGCAAATTACATAATCTGACACCATGACCAAATAAATTATGGTACTTTGGGGAAATTTTAACAAACGTGAATACTGCGTAGCAACGCCATACAGTCTTTTCGAAACCGTCTGTTTGCAAGTCCGTAAATGATGGGGTTACAGAAATTGTTTATGTACAAAATGTAATAAGCATGACGCAGTACAGAAAAAACTACTGGGTTAAAACTGAAACCATTCATCGCAGCAAAAACCATACATATGAAAACACAGTATGGCGTCCAGGTTATCATTAACACCATGCTGGTGATGAACAACATTCTGGTAGTCTTACGCTGTAAAGAAGGTGGTCCAGTCGATCTCTCTTTACGCCCCCTGTCGGGTTGGTGCCCTTTATCTGGAACTTCGGATCTCGTAATTGGTAGGGCGTGGTTCTCACTGCTGCCTTGGGAAGTCGCCTCGTAAGCTTCACTGGTCGATGTTGATGCTCCGAGGGAGGTAGAAACAGATATTACTGAGATACTCTGAAGTGACATATTGCCCGACGTGTTAGGAACAGTTAGTGAAGCTGGTTCTAGTTTTAACGGTGCCTTGTGAGCCACTGTGTTTTGTTGTGGTTGGTCCACCCTCGGAACGTTAAGTTTGGCCATGTTGGACGGTAAACCAATTTTGACATGCTTTCTGATGGCCATGAAGACCTTATAGTAAGAAATGGTGATGACCAAGAATGAAAATAATAACACAAACAGTTGACATCCCATTTGTAATTGGTCCAATGTAGGAGTGGAATAGTTAAAAAGTACCTCGATATTTCGTGGGGTCATCATACACAAAGCAAACAGAACCGAAACGACAGTTGCCATCTTACCTCTTGTCTTAGTGAAGAATCGCCGTTGCGGACGGCATATACAGTCGACACGATCCAACGCGATCGCAACGGTGATACCGATAGAAGTAATCAAGAGGGTAATCACAAACAATCCGAAAACGTCAAGCAAGTGAATGTCTGGACGACCTGCAATTTCGTTGGCATCGGATGTTATATCAAGGACTTGAAATAAACAGGTCAGGAGATCCGTCAGAGCCAGCGACATGGTGAGAATGTGTGTGCTCGTCTTGACGGTCTTTGACCAGTATACGCGGAGAATCAGAGAGTTACCGGGCACACCAAGCATCAGAGTAATAGCAGAGAAAACAATCTTGTACGCGTATAAAGCCACGTCAACTTGAGCGTCGCTACCACCACCGGCAACGTCACTCGGGGTTGGCTGTATTTCAGAAGAAGAGTAATTGCTAACTTGGATGTCCTCCATCTTTAAACGCAGTTAGTTCTCTTAGCTTTGAACCCCTCGGTAAAAGATGAGGTTCGAATCCGCAAATTATTGCCGGTAATTTTGACGACAAGCAAAGAGTTTCTTCCGAACTTGTTATAGACACAAACATGTAGTTTGGTTGCTCTTCAAGCGCCCACATCCACCATACGCATGCACAGGGAGTTTTAAGAATGGTGAAAGACTCAAATTTCTCTGCAGTTTTTATACACTTCAGTGAAGGATACCATTAAATTATTAGATTTATTTCTAATTCCAATCAGCTTTGTCAGAGTCTTAACTCGTGAAATTGAAACCGTGACCCTTTATTAGTCCGCAGCTTGGAGACAAAAAACACAAGAGGGAGAGGGGGATGTTATGGTGGCCCTGAAGGGACACAGCCAGTCGTAAATATTTTCGCGACGTCGTATATTTATTCACGACAAGTCGCGAATATTTTCGCGACGTCGTATATTTATTCACGACAAGTCGCGAATATTTTCGCGACGTCGCGAATATTTTCACGACTAGTCGCAAATATTTTCGCGACGTCGTATATTTATTCACGACAAGTCGCGAATATTTTCGCGACGTTGCGAATATTTTCACGACTTGTCGCGAATATTTTCACGACTAGTTGCAAATATTTTTTACGAGTCGTGAATAATTCTGCGACTAGTCGTGAATAAATTCGCGACTAGTCGTAAATATTTTTTCAGTAGCTTGAGTGTGTAATTCTTACACGGCACGCGTAGAGAGCCAAGCTATGAAGATTGTAGCCACTCAGCTATGTGTATGGGGCCCATGTTTTATCCAGTAGAATTGTTATCGAAGTTCGAAGAAACAGTGTCTGACTTTCATCAATATTTCGGGGGTTTTCAAGGTTGAATTACTCCAAACCCAAATAATTCTGAATGCCAAAGGATTAATCTTTCAGTTAAACTTGGTGGGGGATTACGTGATGCGTTGCACCCTGCCGTGACGGAACGAACTCGCGTTTCAAGTTGGAAATAACAACGCAAATTGCTCTAACATTTCAGGTAAAAATTGTCAAATTTATTTGCTGAAATTGTCAACACATTATAATTAAACTTATCATTGGGTTGTTTGTAAAATTTACCTCGGGTGACATATAACGTTATGTTTTATCTGAAGAGTGAAAGTGCCAACGTTTATTGCCTAGCATAGGATAGCCTACTCCTACTAAAGTACTAGTAAAACTATAACGTCAGGCCTCGTAGGCCTACCGTAAGGGCCATACGTCAACGTTAGTTTTGTTTAAATAACCCACCATCGATTTGCAAGAGTCGGAACTCTCCTCCGGATCCATCATCGTACGGGACAGCTTTCAGCTTAGTCTTACTAAGCCGTCAACGTGAATACAGTAATTACACACTCAAGCTACTGAAAAAATATTCGCGACTAGTCGCAGAAATATTCACGACGTCATGAAAATGTTCGCGACTAGTCGTGAAAAAATTCGCGACTAGTCGTAAAAAAATTCGCGACTTGTCGTGAAAAAATTCGCGACTAGTCGTGAAAAAATTCACGACGTCGCAAAAATATTCACGACGTTGCAAAAGGAAAACCACGCAATTTCGAGGCATGTTTGTGTGGATCATTGTATTCTACTTTTACAACATCTTTCTACCCATATGCATTTTATAAAAAACGGTTACAAACGTTTTTCAAAGACCAACTCGACCGATCCAAGGCAACATGTTATACACTTTCGGTAAACAGTATTGTCCAAGTCCCACACTTCGTGTATCACAACTTATATATAAAATAACAATCCTGTGGAAATTTAGGCTCAATCGGACATCGGAGTCGGGAGAAAATAACTGGAAAACCCACTCCTGTTTTCGCGCGTTTCGCCGTGTCATGACATGTGTTTATAACAAATCCGTAATTCTCGTTAACGAGAATTTATATTGTTTTACCGTTTTCTCAAAAAGTAAAGCATTTCATGGACTAATATTTCAAGAGAAGTCTTTCACCATTACCTTTTGTAAACCCTGTAAATTATTTGTAAATCTGTGAACTTTTTTTTTTCTGTACCGAAAGGGTCCAATGGCTTTAAATCTCTTGTGTATATAAGTAGAGTTAATTACTCCCTCTTGGTTTGTTTCGAACAGAATAGGCTTTGTTGGATTCTAAAAAATAAATTGAAATTTTAAAAAGTCAAAGGTCTAGTGCATTTACTCCGACGATCAGTGCAGACAATGGAACCCAAAGTAATGGGATTTCTGTCTTATTCTATAAATTAATTATGGTCTCCCTAGAGGTTTGCCGAGGAAATCGTTTCAGAGCAAAATGAATAGAGGGCGCCCTTTTAGTCCCCGCCAGGTATACTGCAAACCTCACTTGGTTTTATTCCCGTTGTACAAAGTTTCAAACCCTAGTTATCCATGTATTACGGCAACCATTACTAGATTGGATATCCTTAACGTGAAACTCCTATAGATATGGTGTGACATAAAGGCAGTGGACACTATTGGTAATTGTCAAAGACTAGTCTTCACAGTTGATGTATCTCAACATATATATAAAACAACAAACCTGTGAAAATTTGAGCTCAATCTGTCGTCGAAGTTGCGAGATAACAATGAAAGAAAAAAACTCCCTTGTCACACGAAGTTGTGTGCTTTCAGATGCTTGATTTCAGGACCTTTAAGCTCTAAATTTGAGGTCTCGAAATAAAATCCGTGGAAAATTCATTCGTTCTCGAAAACAACGTTACTTTGGAGGGAGCCGTTTCTCACAATGTTTTATACTATCAACCTCTCCCCATTACTCGTAATCAAGAAAGGTTAATCATTATTTTGAGTAGTTGCCAATAGTGTCCACTGCCTTTAAATAATACAATACAAAACAATACAATACAATACAGTAACAATACAATATAATACAATACAATACAATACAATAAAACTGTCCCTCCATGGGAAGTTACTCTGGCCTTTTTTGCTCACATTACAACACACCAATACAAAATACCAACGTTAAAAGGGGGTCAGGAGATTCCCGTTTAATATCCAATACTTAATGTATGTGTCCTAAATGCGGCTGAAAAAGCCGCGCGGCCGGGAGCATTTTTGACTCGAGATTTTTATTACTAAATGCAAATTTATGCGATGTCTATTTGGCCATAAAAAGGTAATAGTTGACATAATGAGATCATCCTTTATTGGCTCTTTAATAATTACACTATGCTAATAAATATCACTTAGTTTTCCCAGGCACATCATACAGACCCTTTACTGAAACGGAGCACCATACTACCCCCCTCCCCTCTCGTCCCCTGGTGATACGCCGGTTTCGCTTGGCTACTTAAATCTCTAATGGCTAATTTGAGGGCCTTGGGTTTATGTTGTTTACATGATAATGGACTATGATATCTAGATAGCCCCCATAATTTTATTGACTTCATAAGATCTGCTTTAAAGCCATTATACACTTTCGGTAAACAGTATTGTCCAAGTCCCACACTTCTGTATCACAATTTATATATAAAATAACAAACCTGTGAAAATTTAGGCTCAATTGGACATCGGAGTCGGGAGAAAATAACGGAAAAACCCACTCTTGTTTCCGCCCGTTTCGCCGTGTAATGACATGTGTTTTCAATAAATCCGTTATTCTCGCTATCGAGAATGGATATTGTTTTAATGTTTTCTCAAAAAGTAGAGCATTTCATGGAATAATATTTCAAGAGAAGTCTTTCACCATTACCTTCTGTAAACGGTGTAAATTATTTGTAAATCTGTGAACTTTTTTCTGGCTTCAAAGCCATTATACACTTTCGGTAAACAGTATTGTCCAAGTCCCACACTTCGTGTATCACAATTTATATATAAAATAACAAACCTGTGAAAATTTAGGCTCAATTGGACATCGGAGTCGGGAGAAAATAACGGAAAAACCCACTCTTGTTTCCGCCCGTTTCGCCGTGTAATGACATGTGTTTTCAATAAATCCGTTATTCTCGCTATCGAGAATTGATATTGTTTTAATGTTTTCTCAAAAAGTAGAGCATTTCATGGAATAATATTTCAAGAGAAGTCTTTCACCATTACCTTCTGTAAACGGTGTAAATTATTTGTAAATCTGTGAACTCTTTTCTGGCTTCAAAGCCATTATACACTTTCGGTAAACAGTATTGTCCAAGTCCCACACTTCGTGTATCACAACTAATATATAAAATAACAAACCTGTGAGAATTTAGGTTCAATCGGTCATCGGAGTCGGGAGAAAATAACGGAAAAACCCACTCTTATTTCCGCCCGTTTCGCCGTGTAATGACATGTGTTTTCAATAAATCCGTTATTCTCGCTATCGAGAATTGATATTGCCTTAATGTTTTCTCAAAAAGTAAAGCATTTCATGGACTAATATTAAGAGAAGTCTTTCACCATTACCTTCTGTAAACCGTGTAAATTATTTGTAAATCTGTGAACTTTTTTCCTGGCTTTAAAGGCACTGTACACTATTGGTAACTACTGAAGATAATCGTAGTATATAAACTTACTTGGTAATGGGCAACGGAGAGCTGTTGGTAGCATACAACATTGAAGAAATACCCCCTCCCCTCTGAAGTAACCTTGTTTTTGAGAAAGAAGTGATTTTTCACTAAAATATGTTAATTTAATTCTGGACATCAGCTAAGGTCTCGAATTCAAACAACTGGAAGCACACAACTTGTGCGATAGGGTGTTTTTTATTCCATTATCCTCTCGCAACTTCGACGATCATACTTTAATTCAAGTTTTTAAAGGTTTGTTAGTTTATGCATATGTTGAGATACATCAAGTGACTCACTGGTCTTTGACAAGTACTCAAGGTATCCAGTGCCTTATTATTGGTAATACTTATAATTAATTGTTAGCATACTAACTTACCTGGTAACGAGCAATTAAGAGTGTTGATAGCATAACATTGTTAGACACAAATTTGTTAAATTATTATATTCTTACTTGTTTTAATATTGTTCCCTCGAAATTGAACATTTATCACTTTTTTTAAAGGACCAACAGAATTGACTCTCTTCATTTAAAAAAGTTCGCAAAATTAAAGGAACACGTTGCCTTGGATCGGACGACTTGGTCTATAACAAAGCGTTTTTAACCGTTTGTTATAAAATGCATATGGTTGGAAAGATGTTTTAAAAGTAGAAGACAATGATCCACACAAGTTTGCCTCGAAATTGCGTGGTTTTCCTTGTACTGTGCGAACTAACACGGTCGGCCATTTATGGGAGTCAACAATTTGACTCCCATAAATGGCCGACTGTGTTAGTCGACGAGGTAAAAGGAAAACCGTACAATTTCGAGGCATGTTTGTGTGGATCATTGTATTCTACTTTTACAGCATCTTTCTACCTATATACATATTATAACAAATGCTTTTCAAAGACCAACTCGACCGATCCAAGGCAACGTGTTCCTTTAAAGAGAAGATATTCTTTTTGTAATTACTCCAAACACATTACCATTAACAAAACCTTGGTAAATAGCACTCCAAAGCTGATGATATATAATCAAAGTAAAGAACTTAAAGTCATTGGACACTATTGGTAATTGTCTAAGACCAGTCTTCTTACTTTGTGGATCTCAACATATGCATCAAATAACAAACCTGTGAAAATTTGAGCTCAATCGGTCGTCGAAGTTGCGAGATAATAATGAAAGAAAAAACACCCTTGTCACACGAAGTTGTGTGCTTTCAGATGCTTGATTTCGAGACCTCAAATTCTAAATATGAGGTTTCGAAATCAAATTCGTTACCAATTAAGGTTTTTTGCTAATAATAAATATTTTGAGAAATTACCAAGAGTGTCCACTGCCTTAAATTAAAAACAGGAAAAAAATAAAACAATAAAAAGGCATTAACTACAACCGATTATGTGTACACAGAGATCGCCTACGAAATCATACATCGAATACATCTTTCTTGGAAATGTATTATTGACGGTAACTCACAATCCCAATGGCGTCATAAAACACTGCTGATACAAGGCACGCCCTCAATGTTAATAATTATTTTATTGATACATTACACATATCAAGTCACGATTCATTCCAAACAAACACAGTTGTAAAATAGTTTTTATTCTGAATGTAAACCAGATTGCCTCTGTCCTAAGAGTAAAGAGAATTATAGGCCTATATATACATTCCATCCATTCTAAAAGTACCAAATCGCTGGATTTAATGACACCGGACTTGTCAATGACCAGTCTTCTGCACAACATTATGCACAACAAAAACATGTGAAAATTTGAACTCAATTGATCAGTGCCTTTAATTGAAATTTCATTTGTTGTTTGACATGACATGCCCTTCACGACCCACGTCCTGGTTGCAAAGTTCTCAGAGGTGTTATTCTTATGAAAGAGTAGACAGACTGCCAAATATCAGAGACAGTGACTCATAAAGCAGTCAATATTTTGTCACCAGAAAAGGCAATCCTGATATTAAACTCATTGGTAAAAAAATGACGTTATGTGAATTATAATATATAGGTCTTGCACTGGAGAGGTCTATTATTGCAAATGTTGCTTTGAATCTGGTGTTGCCGGTTGTTGCCTCTGGATATGATAATCAATATAATACTTCTATCTCTTAGTCTTAATAATGTAATTCCATGTAAAATGGCAGATCTATATTTTTAGTTTGCAGGAGTAAATAGGTCAATGCTCGATCCCCTATTTTGTCGATTGTAGGCCTATGGTTTTTTTATTCGTTCGAATCTTGTATCTTATGTACATGTACATGTAGGCCTATACCTAAGCAATACAACCAAAACGTGTGAATATTTCATTTAAAAAAGGGGTCACGTTTGTTTTTATTTTATAGATATCGCCCAAAAATCCGGCTCGAATATATTCACACAGGAAGACAAATCCCTAATATGAATATACAGTCTGAGAAGCATTACTGCGGTAATGCTTCTCCAACCTAGACATAACCAATAGGTCCTGGGTTGATTTTGTTCTTCGGTTACCATACAGGGACTTCAAAATGCATAGAGGGCAAACTAGTTAGAACTCAGTCTCTGAGTGTTCTTTTCTCTTAGATATTCACAATTTTTTTAACGGAGCGCCAATAAAACCAGTGCCTAATAAATGTCAGTGAAGATCTTTGTGAGATTATAGTACCTTATAATAAGTGTTTGGTCTTTATTCCCACCGGACTTTGTAAGGGAGATTTTTTTATGAGCTACCCCCTTAGTAGTAGAAAAACCATAGCCATACTGCTTCTATTAACAGTTTAATGAATGGTTCTCAATATAGCTATATTCAGTAGGGACTACTCAAGTACTATAGGTTTGTGTATGGTCAACATTAAGAGTTGTTAATATGTGCAAATGCTCACAAACGAAGAGCCGCCCCCGTATCACAAAAAAAAAAAGCAGTGAGTGGTAATAATATGGCAGCTATCATATTTGTTCTCCAATAAAGAAGCATCCCTTCGGGGAGAGTAAGGTCTGACCGATTGCTAGTCCAATCTCCCCCGTCACCTTCCATTCAGTCGTAGGGTGATGGATAATTGTTACACCGTGTATAGCCGCGTAGATTCTGGCATACCGCCCAATGATATCTTTCTTTTTCTCTTTTTTTGTTGAATGGCACACGGGGGACAGGAGGAAACTGACAGTTCCTATTTGGGGGGAAAGCCCCGCCCCCATCTGTAATTTTTGCTGCCTTTATTTGTTCCTTGGTTTTCTTTCTGCTGTGTTTGATGGCGATATCAAATAAAAAATGATGTATCACATCAGGGTGGATTCATAATGCGATGATGTTAGAATAGTGTGACAGTGATTAATTCTTTTTGTCTGTGTGAATTGTGTTGCTATTGGCAGTTCTTGTCTTGAGAGATTGCAGAGTCTTTAGAACTACATTTAAAAAGGTTACGAAGTCAGACAAGATGTAGAGGTACATAACAAAAACAATGACCGATTGCTAGTAATATATATTAAAAACAAAGAACTTTATTAACTGTTTCGTCTAGATTATTACTTTTCTGCTGTGTAAATAATTGTATCATAGCATGTCAGGCCACAGCGGGTTGAGAGCACCAGTCGTCCTTAAGCGAGGCACTTACCCCCGATGTTTCGTCCTTCGGATGGGACGTGAAGCCGTTGGTCCCGTGTGTTGTGTAACGCACGTAAAGAGAAGGGGTTCGCCTGGTGTTCCTGGTTTGATTGACCGCATATTGCGCCACGGCACATTGTCAAACAAAACACGATGTCATATCATGTAAAAGGATTGGGTCTCATAATTCAAACATTCTACATACCTTGCAGGAAATACTGTATGCTAAAGCGCCCTGAGCGTCACTGATAGAATGCCACTATTATTATTATTATTATTATTATTATGAATCGGCAAATATTATGATAATCAAACACACACTATCGTTGAAAGGTACTAAGGTTTATTGGTATAAAGGATCGATGGCCCGGGGACGAATGCACTATTTCAGTTTTTTATTTCAATTAGCGTTGTCGACTTGTGTCCCCTTTTTGCAATGAAGCAGAAGCCTTTCAGTTAACGTTTCCGACAGCCAAAAAACTATAAATGTCTTTAAAGGCAGTGTAGCTTAAATAATACGTCTGCTTTTGGTAATTGTAAAAGACCAGTATCTTTACTTGGTGTATCCCAATATGTTATGCGTAAACATAGCAAACTTGTGAACATTTGGACTCAATTATTATAGAGGTTGCCAGAAAATAAAGACAGACAAAACACCCTTGTTGTAACAGAATCGTTTGCTATGAGATGCCTGAGAAAGGCTGCATGCCTGACGCCCTCTCTCGGATTCAAATTGGTGCGTAAGAAAATTAATCTTTCTTTAAAACTACATTACTTTCAAGAGTTTCGTTTCTCACAATGTTTATCAACAGCACTCCGGTGCTCTTTTACCAAGTAAGTTTTTATGGTGATTAATTTGTTCAGTATTTACCAAAAGTGTACCCTCCCTTTAAGGTCACGTGATAGGCCTGTCTGACGTGCTTGAAGACTAAAACGGCACATGAAATTTTGAAAGGACTAGCTATAGACTTATTAAATATAATAATGAACCACTGCTGGTTTTACAGTGCATTTAATAATATGACGTATTCCTCACTTAATAAAACGTGGCCTCTTGAATGATAAGATCAACTTGGGAAAATCATAAACTTCCAGCAAGTCTCTCGATTACTAATAATTCCATTAACGAAGATGGATTAGAACAGGAATGTGTAGCAGCGAGGGGAAATATGAACTGACATTTATAAGATGATGCCAGCTTTCATTAGGATATCATTGAATCAAATACTTTAGACCCTAGAACGTGAAGCCGACTAAACTGAACCAAATATCACAAACTTTGTTAAATTATAATAACTATACGTATAGTCGTTGTGAGTTTAGCCAGATGGGATCTGGGTGTGTTCTGCCGTCGGTTTAAGCAAACTATTCCTAACTAAGGATTAATCCTAGGACTTAGGTCTATGAAAATGAAATGCTCAATTCAATAATTTGTGATTCAGTTCGTTTAGCTTCCCTGGGTCGACCCCGCCGTGCTCACTTGGGTGAGCCCCTGACAAGAGCTAAACGAATTATCACACTCGCCCTCTCGTGGTGACGGCATGCACCCCAGGTCACCCCCCAAGTGACCCACTCCACAAGCAGGGCACTGGGGCTGACCCGGGTGAGCCCCGTCAAAGCTATTAGAAGGTACCGGGGCAGACCGGGGTCGACCCAGGGAAGATAAACGAACGCACCCAGTATAGACGACAATACTTGTTCTAGTCATTGTCGTCATTGTGTTAGCTTGGGGGATTCGAACCCACGACCATGGTTCTGTAAAAAAACACCCTTGTTGCACAAATTTGTGTGTTTTCAGATGCCTAATATGTCCCTTTCTCAGAAAACTACCTTACTGTAGAGGGAGCCTTTTCTTCAGGGAGCCGTGTCCTAGCAGACGTAAAGGCGTTTTCCCTAATATCAGCAAATTTCTTCCAGATGGTAGCGGGATGGCAACGGTGACCGCAACGGTCGAAATATGACGGGTAGTTACAATAATCATTAAATGTATTTCAAATGAAAATGTTGAAGGATAAAACGGTCCTATGTTTTTCGTGGAAACTGAACTGCATTAATTAGGGGGAGCTAAACGCAACCAACGCGGTATAGCCTTGGAAGTACTAAATTATAGGCGTGTACAGTCTCAGCAATTAAAATATCAACAAAATAATAATTCTTTGGAGCACACGGCACACTTGCACAAGTCTATTGGTCCATATTGTGAGTTGATACCATTAACGTTTACGCGAATAAAAGGCCCCCAAGCTGCAGTCCACTGTGTTTGATGTTCACGATAGACGGTGCATCTCTCGTATACTATGCTACTCATCCACTGTGTGGCTACTCGGAAGAAAAGAAATCGCCAAAACGGATGCGGTTTGAGGTTTTAGGGTTTTGGAAAGCGCAGCTGGAAGAAGAAACATTGATGCGTTATTTGAGTGGATCCATTGCACATTGATGACACCATTTTCGGTTAAGGGAAAGAAGACACTTCGATCTGCCACTGCGGCAGACCACAGCATGTGCAAATCGCCGTAGGACATTTATATTTGGAGTTCTACGAAGGAGGGGGACAGAGGGCGTTTTATGAAAATCGGACACCGAAACAAACTCCTTTTAGTTGTTGCTGTTTTGTCTTTTATCCAACGCCTCACTCAATAACCCAAGGACAACTCATCACCAGTGTATGGTTGTAATTTCAGCACTCGGCTGCATCACTTTGACACCGTCTGAATCGCACAGAATTCCCATACATCAGTAACTTTCACGCAGTTGGGTGTGAAAGAATAATAATATCTCCAAAAAACATCTTTAAAAGTTATTAATCCCGGTGTGTGTGTGGGACGTAATGGAAGAGAAGCGTCAAGCCATGAAGAACGGGAAGGGAGATGGAAACGGCGGTACCGAAGAGAGATGCTCTGTGCCCCGCATCTACACGATGGCTCAGGGTGTGTTCGTGAGGGTTTTATTCTCCGTGTCGTCTATTCTGGCTGTCTGGAGGGTAGCAACGGTCAAGAATGATCCGACGTGGTGGTTGATGGTCTCCGTTAATGGCTTTCTGTACTTCGAGGCTTACTTGACATTCCGCTACCGTAGATCTGGAGAATGGAAATGGTAATCTTTGAAACTTTTTAAAACAATTTAATCGGTAGTAAAATAAGTTATGTCTATTAAGTTGACAACATTTCAAAGCGCGTGTATAGGGGTTAAGTTAGCACTATGGTTGTAAAATATATACGTGTCATGGTATAGCTTAAAGGGTCTGTTTACGTTTGGACTTTAGAACCCTTCGAATGTTTTAGTCCTGTACAAAAATGTAGATATACACACAAATAGTACCCATGAAAGTTGCATTCCTTAAGGTGGGCGCGGTTTTTTTGCAGGAAGTGTCAGCGCAGGAAGAATACTCCGCAATAGGATATTCGTAACGCTTCTTGTTTTCAAATTTTGGGGGATAAAAAAAGCTATAGAATGCTTCCATAACCGCAGTACTTCGAAGTCAAGTGTTTCTCAAAATGCAATATAGGCCTACTGTTAAAAAATGCTGCATGCACTTCTTACCGCGTAAGTTTTAATTGACACTAATTTTCAGAGTCATCACTATTAAACGTCTCGCCACGCTTGTAGCTCTGCCAATATAATTATGAGTGAGTTTTTCACACTGGAGAAACTGGGGTGTTAAAATTGAGACCACGGGTGTTAAAACAACACACAAATTGTGTTGGCAGAAATGAATTAGAAACACCACCCTAGTGTTGTAAATGTTTATGATTTTGAGGGGGTATCTATCTATATATGACAACACCCAAATGGTGTCAATGATTTTAACACCCAAGTTTCTGCAGTGTACAATGTTCGAGATTGTTAGGCCATAAGAATGTTGTTTTCTGTATGAAATACGACAATATGCGACCGTGGGTGAGGCTGTCTATGATCATCATACGGTACAATAATCACCCCATTGATGGCATCTCGAATTTATCACCGAATACGGTCCTTGGAATCTAAACATTCCAAAAGAAAATTGGAGCAGACGGGGGGAAATATTTTGTGAAATGCTCCTTTGATGATAAACACAAGCATGGAATTTGGCGCACATACAGAGCATGTCACGAGAAAGATATTTGGCTACAGGACATTATAGTCATCAGAGATTTTTACATTGAACAAAAACAAAAATTGTAGAACAGCAAGCAACTGTTCAAAATGGCTGCCATTGCTTGTTATACTATACTTGTTGAAAGCACTGGACACACTATTGGTAATTATTCAAATTAGCATACAAACGTGCTTGGTCCTGAGCAACGGATAGCTTTTGGAAGTATAAAACATAGTATCAACAAGCAATGCAGTTGTTGAGAAAGAAATAATTTCTCACTCAAATATTTGAATTGATTTTGAGACCTCAGCTGAGGTCTCGATTTCAAGCATCTAAAGGCACACTCGCGCAACTTGTGCGACAAGGATGTTTTTTCTTCCATTATTTTCTCGCAACTTCGACGACCAATTGAGTTGAAATTTTCACAGGATTGTTATTTGGTGCATACGTTGAGATACACCAGGTGAGAAGACTGGTACCAAAGGTATCCAGTGCCTTTAAGGCCAGTTAGTACGATGGCCCTATAGCCAAATATATTTCTCATGACACACTCTGTCTGTGTGCCAAATTCCATACTTGATTCAAAGGTATGATTTCATCACCTACCATCACCTAGTGCAGATCGCTAATAAATTTATTAAAGACAGCATGAACATTCTTTAGAAAAGGGTGAGTCCTTTTTTCGCAGGAACCTTAATCAAAATATTTTTCATTCGCAGTTATGGAAATAATGATAATGATAATTACAGTTGTGATAATTACTTCACGTTTCATCCTTACAAAAGCGTGTACTTTGATGAGCCTTTTCGACCCAAAATTGTGCTTAAAAATACATGCCGTCATTACAACAAAAAAGATACATTATCGTATGTATTACTCAGTTAACACTATAGTTGTGTCATTCTTTAAAATACACCAATCAACCAATACTAAAGGCATTAATACAGGGTTGATAAGGGTAAAAAACGTCACTGCTTTTAGTTTAAAGGCAGAGTACACTATAGGTAATTACTCAAAATAATTATTAGCATAAAACCCCTCTTGGTGCCGAGTAATTGGGAGAGGTTGATGGTATAAAACAATGTGAAAAACGGCTCCCTCTGAAATAACATAGTTAAACGCTCACAACTTCGTGTGACAAGGGTGTTTTTTCTTTAATTATTATCTCGCAACTTCGATGACCGATTGAGCTCAAATTTTCACAGGTTTGTTATTTTATGCTTATGTTGAGACACACCAACTGTGAAGGCTAGTCTTTGACAATCACCAATGGTGTCCACTGCCTTTAATCTGAAAGCTTATTGATTATAAGTTCATGTACTAGAGCCATTTCTGTGTTGTGAAATATTTCCCTCTGAAATGAAGTCATATCAAATAAAACCCAATGAAAGCATAAAAATAAACCGCAACAGCCGATTTCGGCTGTTACAACCAAATCTAAGGACAATGTGTTTACATGCTGAAGACTGTGCATAATTTTCCAGCTTTTTTTCTCCCGACTCTTACAACTTGTTGAGACCAGTCTTTCACAGGTTTGCTGTTTCTAGATCACACAAAAAAATGAGCACTGCCTGCGACTATTTTCTCAGCTCAACCATAGCACATAGGCCTACCTCGAAACCCAGATAAATTTATCACACGTTTTCTGTGTATGTCTACACAGCAGGAAACCTAACCGTTTATAAAGGCAATGGACACTATTGGTAATTCCTCAAAATAATTATTAGCATAAAACCTTTCTTCGTGACGAGTAATGGGGAGTGGTTGATGGTATAAAACATTGTGAGAAACGGCTCCCTCTGAAGTGCCATAGTATTTAAGTAAGAAGTAATTTTCCACGAATGTGATTTCGAGACCTCAGATTTAGAACTTGAGGTCTCGAAATCAACCATCTAAACGCACACATCTTCGTGTGACATGGGTGTTTTTTTCCTTTCATTATTATCTCGCAAGTTCGACGACCAATTGAGCTCAAATTTTCACAGGTTGGTAATTTTATGCATATGTTGAGATACACCAACTCTGAAGGCTAGTCTTTGACAATTACCAATAGTGTCCACCGCCTTTAAGATCCTTGCAGTTTCCAGTGGTTTTGTATTGAAAAGTGCACAGCATGAAAACGTACCCCTATAAACAATATATTATTAAAGAGAGAGATAACTTACACACTAATGTTGCTGAATTTATTTCTACTCTGTTTTAAATTACAGATATGATGGTTTTGACAGATTTCTGTTAATCTATGAAACGGAAGCGCGGGGGTATTATTCCTATGTAATGTAGAACCCGGTAGCCTTGACGTACAAAACATCAGCAAATACAAAATGTGTCATAATGATCTTATACCTGTCTTAACCTATGGATTATAAACATTTTATTAGTAGTCGCATTACATTACAAAGTGTCTGATGTAGACCGTCTGTGTACGCACCATTCGGCAGATAATGCTTGTGTCCAAACAAGAAGGTGGCAATGCATGGCGCTCATTGTAATGGAACAAAATCTGCAGGACCAGGATGGTTTTAAAGGGGCACCTCGGCCTGTAAGATCTCAGTTTTGAAGGACACTCCACCGGCCTGTATAAAAGCCCGATTTCAGAGGGGTGTCGCATGCAATTATGTCCTCCATGCAATACTATCTGGAGGACATTATTGCATATGCAATATTGTCCGCCGGACGGTTTGCATATGCAGTTGTGTCCGCCTCCGTGCAAAACCGTCCTTGCAGTAAATGAAACGCTATTGGTCGACGGAACACTTTTGTCATTTTTTTTACAAGCTAGGTGCATGTCATGCATGTCATGCATGTGCATGTCATATATGACATGGGAAATTTTCGGCCGTTGGGTTTCCGCTGCAATCATAAAATACGTGAATATTCATGCTGCATACGTAGGTTCAGTACATGCACTCTCGTTTACTCGCGCATGTACACTCATGTACATGTCCACCGGACAGTTTTTACATAGCCCCGGACACGATTGCACATGCAAAAGTGTCCGGAGCGGCTGACAGGAGCACTCCGGCCTGTTAGACTGTAGGACTTGCAATCACAAGGTTGTGGGTTCGAATCCCCCAGCTTACCGCTGATTTCACAATGACAAGATTAATTATTGTCGTCTAGTTACTGAGTCACAATTTCTTGATTTGTGCAACTCAAAATCATAGACGTTAAACCAATGTTTGTGAGAGAGATTAGATTGGCTGTTACCAGCTTGGTGTTTTAGCCCCTAGTGGAAGTTTGCCGAGTTCCCTTGATGGGAAGATCATCTAAACAATCAAAAAAAAAAAAAAAAAAAGACCCCAATTTTAAAGGGGCACTCCAGCCTGTAAGATCCCAATTTTAAAGGGGCACTCCAGCCTGTAAGATCCCAATTTTAAAGGGGGCACTCCAGCATGTGAGATCTCAATTTTAAAGGGGAACTCCAGGCTGAGCCTGTAAAGATCCAAATTTGTTTCATGACACACCTAGCGATGATTATTTGGGGAGAGAAAATGTACATCCTTTACGTCACAGTTCCTGTTTCTACTGAGGGATTAGACATGTACTTTTTCCATTAGGATTGTTGTGTCACTTGCAAGCAGTGGGGTAACCATCCCTTAGGGGGAGGGGGCACCTAAGCTCAGTACTCTCTTGCCCCCTGCCCAAAGATGGGATTGAAAGAAAATGCACAAAATGGTATCCATATCCAACAGCCTCTCCCATATTACGCTTGTCCCTTGGTTGCCCAACCCTAATCACAACGCCACCACTGCGTGAAAGACTTAAATCTTGCAAAAATGTCTAGCTTTTTTGTTTCTTTATTGCCTTAGTCTGCGACTGAAGCAGAGCTGTCACAGAAGGTGTGCGGCCTATCCCCAAGAGAGTGTTCATGCCGCTATAACTGTAATAGCTTAAAGCACGATCGTAAACGTTCTCTTACACCTTTATCGTTCAACCTCAAGCCCTCGACCCGTTGAAACATTGCTGCTACTCGAAATTGAATCACAAGGCGGGATTGCGTTTAATATTGGGCCCTTTTCGAATCCACGGCTTCGGCTTAGTGTTTCAGCTTCAGGATGCGTTCGCTCGTCTGAAGCCCTGAGCGCGCACGCAAAGCACACGCATTATTGTCAAAACAACCGCGGGGCCAAGCTAGCCCAAGCCGAATCTGGAGCCGAAGCCGTGGTTTCGCTAACAGATTCACGGCGTTTCTGGTCCCTCAAAAAAAGGAAACAAATATACATTTTATACTCAGAAGATTATTTCTCATAGTTCTATATGCTCCAAGTCTTTGGCCTGAGGTCATCGAACATCACTGGATATGACACTGAGTAAAAGAAAATGACAACAAATCAGTAAAGTGGTTTTGTATAAAACATTTGTTTGTTTTATTATTAATAAGTATATCTGAAGGCGGGATGTATGAAGGCGGGATGGCGGAATGATCTAGTGGTAAAGTGGATTTGTTACAGCTAAGCCTTTATGTATAGCTTTGTTTACAGCATAGATTTGATGTATAGCAACAATTTGTGAAACTTGTAAATGCACATATGCTTGGTTGAAACCACAGCGTGCGTTCAACATTCGAGATCCCGTTAGGCAAAACTAATACCTGATATGAACTAAAAAGTGGGTTAATTCGTTGATCTTGTTCTAATTCAGAGATTATGGTCCCTGATTACAAGATACGCCTATAAGATCTAGTTGATTAAGACGCGTTGCAAATGTCCTCTTCTTCAAAACAGGAAGTGATTTCATCAGATCTCCTTCCACTGTAGTAGCTTGGTAAGGTCATGTCACAAAGGGCAGACCAGGCACGCAGTGAGGCAACTGCACATGCCAAAATTTCATAGACCTGCTTATACAGAACATGTTGCTTTACATTTTGTCGCTTAGCAGAAATGAGCAGGATACCAAACACAAATTGCACATATGACATGATAGTTTGGCTGGTAAACCTTACTCTGCTAAGCATCATTTTGTTGTGCTTAGCATTTTTGTGCGTAAGCAGCTCTATGAAGTTGGGCCATGGATGCACAAAGAACACTTTGGTAGCACAATATGCATTCCTCTATCTCACGATCCCAGTACTAAAATGCGAACGTGTGGTTTTTTGTTTAGACTGCTTTAGCCGGTTGCATGTGTGACCATCATAGGCACAATTCCACAAAGCTGCTTTTAAGCAGCTTAGCTACAAAAGCACACAAAGTAGCTATCACAACAAAATAATGCTTAACAGAATAAAGGATACTAGCCAAAATACCATGTCAAATTTATGACTGGTATCCTGCTCATTTCTGCTAAGCAGAGTTCAGCAATATGTTTTGCCTCGGCAGCTCAATGGAATTGGGTCAGGGTATTATTGCCTTCTGTTTGAAGCAACTTGGGCCAAAACACACGTTTTTCTCCACTCAGTTCACGTACTACCTTCAAATCACTCGCGCAGATTTTCATGAATATTGTTATTGGTTCTGTAATGCAAATTGAAATCAGCCAGTCCGCAAATGCTTATGGAGAACTGTATGGCACCAAACCAGACCGGTATATTTTAACTGTTCAGCATATTATCATAGTGAGGGCATGAAATGGCTATACCACTGTGCACTTTACTTAGGATGACACTTTATACTGTGTCCTCCTTGTGCGTTGTTTCGTGTACTATTTTTGTATCTACCTGTTAATACTTTTTTTTTTTTGCTTTTTAAACTTTTGTGAGCATTGTAATTTCTTCTTTTGGGATATTATTGTTTTATGCCAATTGATAATTATTTTACGGCCACATGTCGCCGTTACTCGATTACGTCATATATTACTCTGATTCGCCGTTTATTGAGGTATAACGCAATAGTCCGGCAATAGAACGAATTACAATACGGCGTTATAACGCATCGATATCATAACGCTTACTTCGCAATTTTACGTTGATAACGCCGTAGTGGGTTTTTTTAAACAGCAATCACGAGCCTCCGTGCTAATTCTTACCGGTTCACTTCAGTGCCCAGTTTCATAGGGCTGCTTAAGCAGAAAATGTTGCTTAACGATTGTCTGCTAAGTAAAAGTAAGCAGAATACCAGTCACAAATTGTACATGTGACATGGTAGTATAGCTGGTAGCCTTACTCTGGTAAGCATAATTTTGTGCTTATCGCCTTTTTGTGCTTATGAATTTGGCCTAAGGCCCAATTTTTTAGAGCTGCTTAAGCAGAAAATGTTGTTTGACAAATTGTTTGCTAAGCACAAGTGAGAAGGATACCAGTCACAAAATTGTACATGTGGCATGGTAGTTTGGCTGATAGCCTTATTCTGGTAAGCACAAATCTGGCTTAGCTACGTTTTGTGCTTAAGCACACAGCACTATGAAATTGGGTCCTGAAGGGATTGACCACTTCAGTTGTGCCGTTTAATAAACGCATGACCCGGCTCGTACATCCAGAACAAAACTCACACCGCTCCGTTGAAGCGGCTCCGTATAAGTTGATCAAACACGCCTCCTAGTTTACACCCTTGAGACAAAAGTAACGCGGGGGAAACGTTCCATCCCCAAGAACACTGCAGGCACTTTACATCCAAATTATTATTACGTCGGTGAAAACTTCCTCCACAAGGTCAAATAGATACAGGACAAGATGACCAATTTTCATTCTCCCAGAGTAGTTTGTCGAGGAAACTTTGTCGCTTGCAAGGTTGGGTCACATATATTTTTTAGTGAGGGCGAAGTGATGCATGGGGAGCCACTTGTGTAACCGTTTGATCCGCCATTATATCTGACCATGTTTTGACTCAAAATAATACCGGAAAATTGTCTTTGTCTGTACTCTTTTTAGTTATTCATAGCTCAACTGTCCCTATAGGCCTATAATTTATGCGCTTACTCCCATCAATATTCGTAGATCAGACTTGTACTATTCTTATTCTCTTTGCCATGTTGTTTATTTGTTGTTTGGAGAAGGAAACTCCATGCAGTTACGCTCCCAATGGTATACTTCTCGATCTTCAAGTCTTCTGTGTTCCAATTTGTTAACGTCCAGAGTGAAGAGGGTTTTATACACGCCTCGGCAAACTTAAAAACACTAATTTTATAATGAAATTATAATGCAAATTCTAGTCCCATAATGATTTATGTTTGTTGTCTACACACGTGCGTCTCAGAAGAAGGAGAAATGACACAAATGTCAGTGCGTTGCCCTTTTGGTATCAGCCATGGCTAAAGACCTGCTGAAGATTCTCTACTGAGGCCTATCAATTGTTCATATTGTTGCGCAATCCTCAACTAATGTATTTATCAATAAGGACCTGGGAAAACAAGTTCAGACTGTCCTAGTTACACAACTAAGCAACTATATAGGGTTTGAGGCACTGCATGGTGAGGCATCAATATATATTTGGTTTATGGTAATCCCATGTGTGTATCTACTTGCCAGGTAGAGTTTGTTCTCAGAGAACTGTCTTGCTTTATTCAAGTAACTATACTTATGATATTTCGTATATGAGTTGTTTCTTTCGGGTGTTTGGAAGACGGGTGTATCTTGAATTTATCATGGGTTTATCCATGTCTTGAAACTGCACTAGATATAGAACAGCTTTCGTTGTTACGGGCCAACATGTTTTATGTATAGTTCACGCATGGTTTACACGTTGGATTTGAAACTGTCAACGCCATCTCCTAGCTTCCGTTGAGATGAAGGTGATGAAAACGACTCGGCATGACCATGTTAGGGGCCACTTGCGTTACACTACGGGTCATTGACTAATTGAAACGCTGATGACACCTCGATCATGTAGCTTACAACCACGAGTTAGAAAATGATCTTCAGTTTCATTACGGGAGGTTTATTTGAATAGAAAACAAACTGAATGAAAAACTATACATTGGGAGTCAAGTTTGTGAGGCAGCTCCTGCGAGTGGCGATGGACATAATATGCATTTTCATTACGGGACAAGCGGGGCCAAAGACAAAGATCATTATACTGAGCTTATTTTGAATACAATTTGTTGGGGGTAAGAGAGGGTGGTCCTATCCCTGCCCCCTCCCCCTTTCCCCCCGGTAACGGACCAAGGCAATTCCTTAATTATACTCATTATTTTGACCATGACGTTGTGTATATTCAAGAAAACATTTGCCTTAGCCTTCTAATCGAATTAAAGGGGGAAACCATTTGTCTTTCACCCTTTTTAAACGCACATGAGATACAGCTCCTTGGACCTTGGTAGTGTCCCTGTTTTCATTGCCAGAAAGTGTGCGTTATTATACCTTTTTATTTAACAGTTATAAACTAATGGTGAAAATTTGCGCAGGGGATATATAATATTAGTGTATGATCATTGCAGAAGTAAACAGTAACTTGAGTACACACCAAGCCTTTGTTATAAAGCTACTTGGCGCGCAATTCACTCACCAGATGGCTTATTTTGTCAGAAATAATGTTACCGCCAATGAGCATTCCATTAACATTATTCGATTGTAATTGAATCTCTTCATGCGTTTTTTTTTTACTAAGAAATTTAAACATTTAAACACATTGCCAATAAAACGAGTTTAGCGTAGGTTGAATTTAATTCTGGACGAGCGGCCTTTAAAGCAAGTTGAAACAGTCAGGGCCCACTTTCAAAGAGCTGCTTCTGCACAAACAGTGCCCATTTACTTGATCTGCCTGTGCCTACAAGCAAAACATAACTGCTTAAAGGCATGTACACCTTTGGTAATTTTCAAAGACCAGTATTCTCCATTGGTGTATCCCAACATATGCATAAAATAACAAACTGTGAAAATTAATTTGGACTCCAGTGGTCACGGAAGTTGCAAGAGCATAATGAACTGAAAGAAAACATACCATCTTGCACATATTTGTGTGCTTTAAGATTCATAAGAACAAAAGGCTTTTGGCCTGAATTCTTTTAATATTTTGAGTGAGAAGTCACACCTTTTTCAAAAACTACGTTACTTCAGGGGAAGCCGTTTCTCAGAAAGGTTTATACTTTCAACAGCTTTCCATATTGCTCGTTACTAAGTAAGATTTAAATCCAACAATTATTTTAAGTAATTTTCAATAGTGTCCAGTGCCGAGAACATAAGATAAATGCAGTGACGGCGGGAGCACGCGGGCAATACTTCAATGCACTTTACACCCTGCGGAGACAGGGGGGGAGTGTAAGAGGAAAAGGTTAACCAGTGATAGTGCATTTTAAGACGGCTCCTTAATCGTGTTAGTCCGGTGTGCAAGCATCTGTAACGAGTCGATGTTCTCGTTCACATAATGTCTTGACTCCTTATAGACCTCCCCTCCTCTTCCTTGGTGAGACCGACGGAGTCAAAATATATTGCTTCATATCACACGGTCAAAATTCTAAATCAATAACTTGTGTATAGAGGAGAAAATATGCACGTGGGAGGGAAAACAGCTGGAGTTTTTTTTTTTTCCAGCTCAGGATGACTTAGTGATAGGTTTGGTGAACCAGCGATACTCAATAAGCACTGGGCCCACTTTTCAATTTAATCTGTTAAGCAGAAATAAGCAGGACACCAACCACAAATGATACATGTGACATGGTAGTTTGGCTGGTAACCTTATTCTGGTAAGCACATTTTTGTAGGCTTATTAAGCAGCTCTACGAAGTTGAGCCCTGGTCAGAAATGTGTTTCATTGGCTCTCTTCCCTTGATGATCAAAGGCACTGGACACTATTAATAGTTACTCATAAAAACTTACTCGGTAACGAGCAATGGATGGAGAGCTGTTGATAGTTTAAAACATTGTGAGAAATGGTTCCCTCTGAAGTAACGTAGTTTTTGAGAAAGAGGTAATTTCTGACTCAAAGAAGGCCTGAATCAGCCCTTTTAAAGCATCTGAAAGCACACACATTTGTGCAAAAACTGTTTTTCTTGTTCTTGCATTATTCTCTTGCAACTTCGATGACCAATTGAGTCAAAAGTTTCACAGGTTTGTTATTTTATGCATTATGTTGGGATACGCCAAGTGGGTAAGCTGGTCTTTGACAATTACCAAAGGTGTCAAGTGTCTTAAATGAGCGGAAATACACCAACAGATAATGGGAGAGGTAGATTTCCCTCATGCTTATAATTATGGTACCCCAATGGAATGTTAAGAAAGGTCGCAATTTTAGAACAAAGTGCAAAAATAGTCGGGTTCATTCCGATTTTTACCGGCAAGCAATTCATTTACACGATCTATTTTATATCGGGCGTCCAGATTCCAGAGACCTATATGAGTTAATAGCAAACTTTCCAGTCATTGCTCTTAATTTTCCAAATTAGACAGAAAAGCTTTTCTACACTGAGCTAGCCACACTCTAAAAACTCCAGGCTGACCGATAAATTTGTTTAATATAAGCATTTAACTCTGATTTTGCGTCAGTTCGACCCCCTTTTCGGTTAAAAAGAAGAAGAAGAAAGAAAACAAATCGAGTTCACACTGACCTTGAAATGGGCTCCACGTGTGTTTTTCTTTCATTTACTCTCGCGACTTCTATGACCAATAATCGAATCCCAATTGTCACAGATTTGTAGTATTTTATTCATATTTTGGGCTACACCAAGTGAGAATAGTGGTCTTATTACAAGGTATACATCGCCTTCAACATGTTTGGTAATTACTCAAAACAAATGTTAACTTAAAAACTGACTTGGTAACGAGCATTGGAGAGCTGTTAATAGTATAACACAGTGTGGGAAAAGACTCCCTCCGAAGTCGTAGTTTTTGAGAAGTCTTTTATTCGTATCTGAAAGCACACAAATTCGTCCAATAAGGGTGTTTTTTCTTTCATAATTTTCTCGCTACTTCGACGACCAATCGAGCCAAATTTTTCACAGGTTTGTTATTTTATGCTTATGATGGGATACACCAAGTGAGAACACTGGTCTTTGACAATTACCGAACGTGTACCTTCCCTTTAAAGGAACGTTACAGACTGGTAAAAAAACATAATCGTGAAGATCACAGATTTACATCAAACTTACACGGTCTAATGACGATGATAGTAGAAAACATCCCTTGAAATATTTCTGCCTGAAATGTCATATTTGATGAGAAACAAAATAATTTAACTTTGCGTGTGTAGTTTATCGCTTTTTGAGCGTTTTATTCATTTTTTGTGCATAATGTCCAGTACAATGTGGAATCGGTTTTCACTATTTTCTTGTGATCCAGATGGCCGATTGATCTCAAACTTCTACAGGTTTGTCAGTTTATGTTTATGGTGGAACTACATGGAGTGCTTACACCCCCAGCAACATTTTTTTGTTAAAAAGACCAGTTATTTTGTTCCTTCAAAGGGAGAACGGCGGATGTGGAGATAAGAATACTGTCATCTTCCGTTGTTTTTGTCAATTCGTCTCTTATCGAGAGTTGTGAACATTGATCCAAATCTTATAGGTAGTGGACACTATTGGTAATAACTCAAAATAGTTATTAGCATAAAACCTTACTTGGTAACGATTATTGTGGAGCTGTTGATAATATAAAACATTGTGAGAAACGGCTCCCTCTGAAGGGACGTGGTTTTCGAGAGAGAAGTAATTTTCCACGAATTTGATTTCGAGACCTCAGATTTAGAATTTGAGGTCTCGAAATCAAGCATCTGAAAGCATACAGCTTCGTGTGACAGTACAGTGGAATTTTTTCTTTCATAGTTATCTCACAACTTCGATGACCAATATTGAGCTCAAATTTTCACAGGTTTTTATTTTATGCATATGTTGAGACACACAAAGTGTGAAGACTAGTCTTTGACGATTACCAATAGTGTCCACTGTCTTGAAATCCAGTTCTTCCAGGAGAAGGTTCTATATCTGAGAGATTTTTCTCCCGCTGCATCCAGATCATGATAAAACGACCTATACAGTACTGTAGATTTTTGTTGTGATTCTTCAGCTGAACGTTTCTAAGAGTTAAACCGGAAATTGCTATACAGATTCACCTGCTATAAAGGTGGTGTGACTTGACGTTTTCAGTTGGGAAAGGGTGGGGGGTGGAAGCAAGGAAAAAACACATAATGGTGGGGGGGGGGGGGTGATGCAGGCGAACCGATTTCTTTTTTCTTTTCGATCTCATTCGTCGTGGCTCCTTCAACCATAGTCGCTAAACTTTGCAGAAAGCAGGTAGTCAAACCGAAAATTTACGCTTTGGCATTTTGCTTTGGCTCTTGGTTTCTGCATAGCGAATCATTTTGTGCTAAAGATAATTCAATATTCCTTAACCTCAATACTTGATTGTTTTTTGGTTTTATTTATAATCATTTTTTATTGTCAATTTAATTCTACCTGGAACGTTACTTGTTTGATGAATAAAAATCGAAATGAAATGCAATGACATGGATATAATATATCAAGCAATTTTAAATGCAGTGATATTTTCCAAAAAGTTTCACTTTAATATAAAACAGCTGTTACAAGATGGTGGCTGTTCACCGTGTCAATCTTCAAATATATATATAATAACAAATATTAATATCAGGCCTACTTCTTGTGAAATATAATTCTGATACTTCAAAGTAAGGGAACCCGAAAGAAAACCGTAACATTTCAAAACAGTCATCAATAAATATCTCACTTAAATCAATTTGCTAAGCAGTATGCCGTCTTCCACAGTCAGAGTCAGACGCCTTAAAGGCAGTAGACACTATTGGTAATTACTCAAATAATTATGGGCATAACACCTTACTTGGTAATAAGTAATGGGGAGAGGTTGAAAGTATAAAACATTGTGAGAAACGGCTCCCTCTGAAGTGACGTTAATTTCGAGTAAGAAGTAATTTTCCACGAATTTGATTTCGAGACCTCAAGTTTAGAATTTGAGGTCTCCAAATCAAGCATTTGAAAGCACACAACTTCGTGTGACAAGGGTGTTTTTTCTTTAATTATTATCTCGCAACTTCGATGACCGATTGAGCTCAAATTTTCACAGGATTGTTAGTTTATGCATATGGTGAGATACACCAAGTGAGAAGACTGGTCTTTGACAATTACCAATAGCGTCCAGTGTCTTTAAATAGGGAAACCTAACGGAAATACCGCACACGACTTTCATGGATGCCTTAATTTGCATCAAATTATGCGAACATGGAGAGTTTTTCTCCTCGCTTATTAAATCTTTGTGAGTTTACGCAAAATATGCACATGAAAAGTAGACGCGCAGTGCTAAGTTTACAAGTAAACACATCAGATGTATATGCTAAATCAATTCATTGGATGGTCGGATTTGAAGAATGCACAAAACTTGCCCATGAATCTGGTAAAGTGACGTAGTCAGTGGTTATACAATTTTTATTTTCAATTCATTTAATATTTCGACTGGTAGCACAAAGCTGGATTATAGCCCTATGGAATTTACACATTGTATAATTTAAAAAATAAAAAATAAAAACGGAGACAATCAATAGGAATACAAGATGGCGACACATGAAATTAACTAGAATATCCTGAGTTCGAAGCAAACTTGTATTTTTTTAACCGTTCGATTGATTTTGTTCTAATATAAAAGCAGATGTATAATCACACAAAAACAAACTTTGCGTTTTCTAGATATCGCCGAAAATCCGATAATCCCTAAAAGGAATACACTATCTGAGAAGCGTTACGCAGAAATGTTTCTCAGATTCAAATTTGTGGGCAACTTAACTATTATCTTTTTACATAACCGCATTGTGTCTCTCAATATTTGTTTATTATAATTTAAGAGTAATATCAAACGTATACCTCCCCTTTAAAAGACCCTGGGGAAACTTTTTGTCCTTTTCCGTCCGAGGTGGACGATTATCAATATATCACTCACCCTGTTATAATCTTCCCCAAAAGTACTTTTCTCTGATGGATTGATATTTTCTTAAGCCACATTATTAATAATAACAGGTGGCACTATTTGGTTGCGTTACTATGTGCAATAAATCATGATAGGCCTAATTAATAAACTTGTCCATCCACTTGTGATTTGGGGTTCTGTGACACGACTTGGTGAAGGCAGACATCTGGTGCTATAAAAAGAGGAGCAAGCCAACATTAGGCTGAGCTATTTTTTTCATTTGAAGGCACTGGACAATATTGTCACTTGGTGTAGCCTAATATATTTACGTAGCTCAATTGGTCATCGAAGTTGCAAAATATTAAAAGAAAGAACATCATTGTTGCCTAAAATGTGTGTGTTTTCAGATGCGTGTGAAAGCTCCAGGCCTGATCAAGTCTTAGTCAGATTCAAACATTTTAGTGGGAAATTAAATCTTGCTCAAAAACTACGTTAAGAGAGAGCCGTTTCTCGATTTTTTTTTATACCATCAACAGCTCTCCTTAGCTCGTTACCGAGTCAGGTTTTTATGCCATTATATGCTTTGGGTAATAGGCCTATTAACCAAACGTCTCCAGTGCCTTTAAATTAATTTTTCAGACTTTTTATTTGTGTTTGTAGCATTAATGCTCAAGTACCTTATGGATTTTCCACGACATGTAGTGTAACTAATTTTTGAAATGCCCTTTTACACTGCATGCTATCCGATTATGACCCTTTTCGAATCAGTGACTTCGGCTGCATATTCGACTGGGTCTATAGCTTGGCCCCGCGGTTGCTTTGACAATAGTGCGCGTGTTTTGCGTTACACGTGCTCGGGGCTTAAAGACGAGAGGATGGAGCCTAAAGCCGATTCCCAAGCCGAAGCCGTGGTTTCGAAAAGGGCATTTTGATACATAGTGGAATTGCTTATTTCGGAACATACGTAACATTGTGGCTTCAATTACCACTTGTCACTTGCGTCTTTCCACATGATCAATCGGTAGTTAGTGCACAATCTGGAAATGTGCTGCACCAAGCCAAGTGAAACCTCACGCAATAACACCACCGTAAAATTAATGAACCTTCAACAACTCAAGAGTGCTTTTGCAACTGGCAGGAAAACCAGTTACGTCATCGTATAAAGGGAGATCGCCGCCTCTATTGCTTAATTGTCCATTCGTTTTTATCCACATGGGTGTCATTCATAACTATTTTAACATGCTGTACTGAAGTCAGATAACATGGCTCGTAACTGATGTAACCCTGATGACGATTTGATAGGTTTGCAAGGCTTGTTTTTTTCATTCACATGTTAATGATACTTGGTTCTTTGTAGTCACAATGATACATATTGTATATACTGTGTGGGTGACAGTAGTTTCTCTGATCTTTGTGCAATTTGCTTCTGTTTGTTTTTAAGTCTGTTTGTAATTGTTTGTTGTATGATCCTTACTGATTTCTTAACTTTTTAATGGATTTTTGATTAATTACGCATTTTATTGTTTTTGTATGGATTTTTTTTTCTTCTTTGTTTTCATAATTTTAATTTTTTACTGGAATTGTGTTAAATTGTTTTGCGCTCTCGAACAGGCTGGTCCTGGAGAGAGCGCAAGAATAAGTTCAATAAGTTATTATTATTACTACATATTGATTGATTTTGTATGGAACTATAACATAACTAAACACTTGCTAATTGATTTTATACAAAATATACACTAGAGCAGACCTTTTAACGACTATCTAGTTGTTTTTCCCACTAAAAATCAGGACGTTTGTTTATTAGGGGGGTTGTTTTGGGGATGAGTGTTTGCTTGGCTTCTTTTCTGTCCAATCATTGAGTTTAAGTGATTCACATTGGTTTGTATATGTCCAAAGCTGCTCTGCTCCTTACCACGGAAGTTTTTATTGCCCTTAATTTTCAGAGTCATTACCGAATAAAGGACCCTTTAAAATGCCTAATGTAACAAGTCGGACCTAATCTGTTTTAAATACAAGCCGCCATGAGTCTGCCTTGGTATATGAGAGCAAGCAAATGGTTAAGATAAAGACAACTAATTAAAACAATTTGTACAGACTGGCCTATGATTGAATTAAATTAGCCATTTAATGAATTGAATTGAATTGATAGATTGGGTTTAGATTGCATGGAATTGCATCTCATCAAAAACGAATTGGACGTTTATCGTGACGTTTGTGCCTCCATACAGTTTAAATAATGTTTCCCAGAAATGTGAATACTTGCTTTTGGAACATTTTTGTTTAATGTTTTCATCTTAAAGGGAATGTATATACGTTTCGTAATCACTCTTTAAACTAACGGCAATTAACACTTTTGGTTGGAAGCCCACAACATGTTTTGATTTGTTTTCGAGAATCTTTTCGATTTGAAGTAAAATGTGTTTTTGTAATAATCAGTTGTTGTATGCCCAACTATTTGAATTTGAGAAGCGTTACTGTCAGTAACGTTCCTCAGAATGTTTGATCCTATAGACCATGTGAACTTTGTTTACAATAAGTGTGACCTTGTACATTCTTTGAGTATTCTGGCAGGCACAATACTGCACAGGTCATATTATGGGAAAGTTGACATTTTGTGTCACAATTTCCACATAAATCCAAGAATTATGAAAGTAAAAGCTGGACACGTTTTGAGGTGTGCCCCCTTTCAGTGAAATCTTCCAAAAAAAAAAAGATTTCATGATTTATGCCATTAGGCTGTGTACATATCGTGCCTGCAGGAAGTCCAGGCTCTGTGGCTCTTTTGTAAACATGTGATGTCACAGGTCACACCGTCTGTTACGGATTATTCTTCCTGCATGCACATTGATTCGTTCCGGATTTTTAAATATATTTCAAAAACGCGACCATTGCTTTTGATTAGTTTAAATACAAATTAAAACATAGATCAAACGGTGCAAAAAACCCAAAGGCATCTTTGCCTTTGAGGAGACACATGGTCAGAAACATAGATGTTACTACATGTTATAAATACCACATCATGACTCATGAGTTACTAGATGGCGGGGAATTCTAGCCTCGAGGCAGATAAAAGTGAATCACTGTGCAGGAGATATTGAAAGGAGACTCTAAAACTTACAAACTGTGAGACCCAAACCGTATGGTCCGATTCTAATTGTCTGCTTAAAGGCACTGGACACTATCGGTAATTAATTGTAAAATTAGTTGTTAGCCTAAAAACTGAATGATTTATTGTGAGAAACGGCTCCCTTTGAAGTAACATAGTTTTTGAGAAAGAGGTAATTTCTCACTCAAATAACAAAACTTGAACTGGAGCCTTTTTATATTAGGCATCTGACAGCGCACAAAAATGTGGAACAATGGTGTTTTCTGTCATAATTCTCTTGCAACTTCAATGACCAATATTGAGTCCAAACTTTCACAGAGTTGTTATTTTATGCGTATGTTGGGATACACCCAGTGAGAAAACTGGTCTTTGACATTTACAAAATGTGTCCGGTGCCTTTAATTTGTACGACTGAATGAAGAAACAGATATCTAAAAAAGATTGATGAAACTGAGATGAGTTTTCGTTTCTGTGGATCTAATTGAGGTTAACCAGATTTCCAATGAAGAAAACCCCCATCTTAAGTCAGCCTAAAATGTCTTGATGCATCACTGTCAACCTTCATAGTAATTGGTCTTTGCATACTTGTTGCATGTGGTGGTTTATTTTAGCCCGAGGTGGGTTTATCCGAAGATATCAACGTTCGTCATTTTATTCATCTATTTCATTCCTGTGGTATTATTTTATAATAGAAAAAAATAACTACACATGAATATCATCATAACACACGCTGACAGATAGATTAAGTAGGACACAAAGGGAAGTTAGGAAAGAAAATGAATCATTTTAAAACGACAGTTTATGTTTAGTTTTATGTAAAAAAGATCAATGCTATTATTTTCAGAGTTTGCAAGTGCTCTGCGGTTGAACGCTGTTTTTATTACCTCGTTTTCTAATAGGCTTAAGGTAGATTCCTTGCGAAAGTGGGATGAAAATATAAAACTTTATCGATATACAGTGTAAAGATTTCATAATAACTAACACCCTTCCATAAGCAATTTTCGTGTTTTTCACCACCCTGAAACATCAAAATGAATTACATTTCAGGTATAATGTCAATCTGTACTTTGTGTACGGGACATGAGCTCTTTCCTAAATAATAATGATATTCAATCAAAATGGCATTGCCTTTGACTTATGTTTGGCACTTAACTTAAAAGTTCTTCTTTGGAATTTATAGACACTTTGTTGCTGATATCCAATGACGTCACGTTTCGCTCTAATTGAGTATAAAACAAAATCACATTTACACCTTTCAACGTGAGAATAGAGACTTGCAATTTCGTCACCACTCATACAGACTTTGAGTTAAGGCCGAATCATAAAAATGAATTCATTAAACAGTTATTGTTATTGCAATAGTCAGTCATGTTTAACGGCTCAACATGCCGAAAGGCATGTGGCATCATTGTATTTGCGACTACTTCAATGCGTCCTCATACAGTCCAACACTTTGTTTGCCCCAAATACGGCGTCTGTTTATTGCATCACTGTAAAGAAAAAATTATTAAATAATCACAACGCGCAGCGGCGACGCAACATTTTAGGCCCACTACTTTAATTTATAAAGGTTAGTGTAAATTTGAGTACATTCGCCAGCCAAGGGAACGAGCCTATATCTGACTGGATCGCTAATTGAAAGATAGAAGCTACTATGGCTTGGGTTTTGTTTGGACTGTACCAGCTTTTCATCAATTCGAGACCTTGCGAGGGACAATTCAGTTCTAATTATTACATGCGTGGCTTGATACACACATGGTAAAATCGTCCCAGGGGATCACTGTGGGATACGTGGGTCAAATCTGACGTTTTGAGACAAAATATATAAAAAAATAATGATGATAAAGTCAATTTAAAAAAATATTATGGAGGACTGTGATGAGCGAATAAAACAATTAAAACGTGTATTCAAATCAGCAATAATTATTACAATGCCTATAGCGTGGTCAGGTTTTCTTCTAATTTGGAAATAATTGTTCCCCTTTGAAATGCCGCCAGAAAATAATTCAAGGTTGTCATTATGTCGGATAATTAAACAAAATTAAGATCAAATATTTGTGCAGATTAAAATAAACATTATTAGAACCATCCCCGACAAGGTCATACCAATAACTAATGCAAATATGTTTACTGCAGGCTTCGTATCTTTATATCAAGTCCATTTTCCCTAATTAATGGTCATGATTTTGATCAAACATAAAAGGAATGAAAAGTTCCAAATTTAGTTTGAATTGGGACGAAGATGCTGATTTTTAAGAGCATTTGCTAATCATGCCCGTGTTTGTACGACCGAACGTGAAAATTACAGTTGGCCATCATTTTTTTTTTTTTTTTTTTTTTTTTTATTTAGCGCAAAACCTGCACTGTCTAATTGTGAACCCATGACATCTGACACATAATCATAATGCGCCCACTAGTTGATTCAATCCTGCTTATAGTTTTATCAGTTCTTTTAAGCTAAATTATCCATTGGTCCCCACCTCGCCCGGATTTTGTTTCAAGCACATAGATCAGGTTTAGTCAAGAATCTTCAATTCAATTAAAAATTAATTTCCGAGAGAACCCCAAAAGGCTATATAGTCATTAGAGCAGTTATGGTATCCCAACGCAAAAGTGCAGCCCACCTCTATGCGGTATTAAAGAATTAGGTTACTATATGATCAAAAATAGTATTATGTAAAGGGAGATCATGTATTGATGGATATTGTTCACGCTGAATTCCTTGCAGTGTTTAAGGCGTGACGCGAAAGCTATAATAAATATTTAATTCTTTTGAATCGTAGTTGAGGCATGCTGTTGGGGCACAATCGTGCTCGATGAATCGTTTACTATTTGACTGCTACAGTTAAACAGGTGTCACACTCACATGATTTCATTCTTAGAAACCAATTAAATTCCTAGCTCTCCACCCGAATGGACTATTAATCGCGGTGTTGATTTTCTTAAACCAACTAAACATCAGTGGCATAATGGGAGATTTTGGGACGCTAGGTGGCAGTATAGACTTACCAGGTAAGTTTCCATTATTAAAGTAGTTCTGAGCGTGCGCACATGACCGAGAACAATGGATTTTACCTGGTAAGTCTGCTGCCACCAAACGCCCCAAAAGTCTCACATTTTGTTAGTTTTGAAATAGCACACATTCGCCCCGTTTTTAAACAACCACAATAATTTCAGTAACAATCACTTTGTTAACGATTACAGCTTTTTGTCAGTGGCTTCTCAGATTCAAATTTTGGGGGAGAAGTGATATTTTTCATAACCGCTTTAGGCCTACTTGGAAGAGAATAGTTTCTCAAAATGTATTATACTTTCCGAAGCTGCTTTCAGAGTCATTATGAAAAGTAGCAGACCCTCTAAAAAAGCCTATGTTATATCAATGAGAAACGCACAATTCTTCGCGGCGATGAACATGGGTTTGCGTGCTTAAGGTGACAGGGTGGGGGGGGGGGGTCGACAGGGACGGACTGTACAGCCCACAAACACCTTCTCCCTGCATCGAAAGCCACCGCTGTGCAAATGAACGAGTTTAAAAGCTCGTGAGAAGTATTTTGGGTAGCTTCTGAATCCTGCTTTGTCCGTGTACGTACAAGATATTTATCATGTACGTACAAGATATTTATCATGTACGTACAAGATATTTATCATGTACGTACACGATATATATGAGTGATATATTTTAATGAAAATAGAAACTTACTCAAAATAGAACAGCAGCTTTGGATAGCAGGCAAAGTATCGTTTCATCAAGCACTTTCACGATAATTATCTCGTACGTGCCTTATAGTTTAGGCATGTGCTGTACGTCGTTTTATCATGGAGGTAGATGGTTTAATGTACGCTATAAAATCGTGCAAATAAATTCTTGCACAGCATGGGGCTCCCCCTGGAGACGGCAGTGCTTGTCTCCTGTAAATGGGCGAACGTTTGGCGACCAATTTTCATCAGTAAAGAGTGTGTCTCTCTTCATTAAGTTTAATTTGCTACTCATCCCCTTGAAAATCAGTTAATGATGAAGTCCACGGTGTGGCGTCTGTTTTGTAGGCCTCCAGGGTTTTTGAACCACCGTGATATTTCAACTTCAATTATTTATTTTTATTCCGTCAATACACCAATAAAGGACCAAAGATGAGGGATTTGTGTACAACTCGAGCTGTCCGTTGTGGACCAGTTGAATTCTCCTGACCTTGCCTTGGTGGTATAGTGGGTGACGTTAATGGGGAACCCAAGTGCGCCATCAGTGTTCAACTGTCGGATTCATTGTAAAAAGTTTTAACTTTGAAGATGGGGTCGCGACCTTAGCTTGAGCTTTCCGCTCTAGAGAGCACATTTATTATCGCTACGTATTTCTCTACATTTAGGAGGGATTATGGCTGTGGCCATGCTCCAAACATTATTTATAATGGAGGGACAAGCTCTTAGAGTAGTCTGTGAGTATTATCTTGTATGTAAACCCTCATTTTATCCCCGAAATATTGTGATTTGTAGGGCTGCTATAATTTAAAACTTGTGTATGTTATTATCAAGTGACTGTTGTGTCGTTGTGCAATGTATTGTTGTATCCTGGTGTCATGTGTTTTCAGTAGGATAACAGGAAAATTGTTCACAATCAAAAACTGAATGTTTTTTTTTAAATCATCTATCCAATTTTTAAACAATAACACTTACACTTCATGGTGTGTTGAAATTTTTAAAGTTTTAGTTTTACGTTGCGAGAGACAGTCTGCAATTAACAGTGCTTTATGCATGCACGACATTGGAGCAGCGTCATATGTTTTCACACCTTTCATTGGTTGGTATTTTATTGAATAATCAGAAGCTAGTATGGCGTGCAAAATAAATCAAAAATATAATTCAATTAGGCCCTACTACTTAACAAATTTAATTACATTTTTGTCCTAAGGCATTATGGCTACTATATTAGAATATAGAATCCAGAGATATCATAAGGCATGAAAGTAAAACACCCCACCCCCCTTAAAGCACACACACTTCATAACAATCCGTTTTCGCCCATTTCAGACCAGTAATGTTTGGTTTCAGGAGATAAGAAACCAATCTATGATATTTTCTCTTTAAAGTAGACTTAATATTTATTACGCTTATCGGAATTTATTACAGTATGCAGTTAATCAAAACATTTTGTTGTTGTCATTTTCACTTAAAATATTTTAATTTTTCCCCCATGGTGGCACACCATAGAATCCCAAATAGTAACCACCTCACGTGATCCATCTAGTGACTAAAGCAGAATGAAACTCAATCTAGCAGATAGTAATTTTGTTTTGAACTTTCGAGGTTGGATGATGTTTCTTTGACTCATTTGAATGTTGGCATAATAATGCACTAGTGATTTGTACCAAAATACAATCATTTTATAAATGTTTGAGCATAACCAACGACAGGAAACTTTATTCTCAGCATGATTAAGCCTGATGAAAAAACAGACCGTGAGTAAACTGCATAGCTTCTGTCACCGGTGCAGCTTGCACAATTTCACGGTAAACGGGAATCAAAGTTGGGGTTCGAAAACATATGAGGGTCGATAACGTATGACGCTACGATATATTGTATGCTTTGGTATTGGAGTATTTAAACCAGTAGGCTACAGGCGAGTAGTTTATATTGCATTTAATGACGACGTTTTGGTGAATGCTTGTCATTTTTAATCGGAGTAGAGGGCCAGCCTCCTTCCTGTCTTAGACTCGGACTCTCTATACATGATAAGATACAGCATGTATTTTTAAACCATTGTAAATTGACAATCTATTTATTTTTTGATCGTATTTAAAAGTCTAGTGTCTTTTTGTTTATTCCAGGATAAATTGGATAGGGAAGGGGATTTTGGACAGGTATTCTGGTTATGTTGACCCTTTTCTGTGTCCTTTTGACACAATTTCCGCATCTTCTGACCCAGAAATGTATCAGGCTCCATGGGACCCAGTCTTTAGAGTGTAGGCCAGCCTTAAGTGTTGCGGTACCCGCTGGTACTTGTTAGTTACAGGTTTCGAACCAGCCTCTTCTTGTCCTCTCGTTGTATGGTCAGTTAGGACATGCTCTGAATGTGTGGATCGTTGGTTCGAATGCCACCGACCATGTAGTAGATTTATTGCTGTGCTCGGCAAAAAAACAATTAACAATGCTTATCACACAAAGGTGTGGCGTGCTGTGGCGTTAAAAGCTCTGGTGTTTCTGATCAGCTGAGTGTGGGTTCGAGTCCTTTCATGGTATTAGTGTCATAGAACAAGATTCATACCATATTATTTTGTTCTTTGGATAGGACATTGACCCCAGCGTTTCTGGTTCATAGCACGCACCCTTTGTTGACAGGTTTCCATGGGCTTGCAGTCTACAGTGAATAAACTCATATCAGAGGCATCCTTGTTTATCATTGCCGGTGTCTAATAGGGAAATCTGTCCCCCACAGATTCTGTCCGCTCTTTAGGAACTTACATGGGCTAAAGTTGTCAAAAGAGGGCGCTAGTACTAGTAGAAGAAGTTTGTTTGCAGGTTGCAGTATAAGACTACTTGGAATTGCAGCTGGGTACTGTCAAAAGGTCACGGGAGATAGACAAATTGCGTTGTCAGCAGTAACGGACATGCGCAGCTACAATTCCGAATATAGGCTTATTGCATGGCTCGAAATAAACACTGGACCGCAGGCAGAGGCCAGTTATAGCCTTGGGACAGTAAACTCAAAATTTGACTTGAAGTAAAAGTACGGTGGTCTTGTGTTTTTAAATTTTTGAAAATCATAGGGGCCTGCAATGAGATAGGCCTAGTTTCTGATAGTGCTTGTATTAGGGTGTCAGGGCCGAGCGGATAAGAGCACTAGTGCAAGCTCTGGTGCTTCTTTTCAGCAGAGTGTGGGTTTGAATCCCGGTCGTGACACTTGTGTTCCTGAGCAAGACACCTAACTATGATTGCTTCTCTCCACCCAGGGGTAAATGGGTACCTGTCAGGGCAGAGATGGTTATTATTATTATTATTATTATTATCATAGCACTAGTAGAAGTTTGTATATGCCTACAGGTCATAGTATTGCAGGGCTTGAAATTAACACTGAACCACAGGCCTGGAAGCTAGTGATTTTAGCCTCGGGCCAGTAAACTCAGGATCGGACAAGCCCGGTGGTCTTGTGTTTTTAATTGTTGATCCATAAATACCCAAGACAGTTTCGCTACTCCTATTGGTGGAGAGCGCGTCACGTGGGGCCGTGTAAACTGTTGATAATGACCAGCTGGAGCTGTTTATAACCAGCTGGTTTCCGCGAAGCTAACGCGCGCGAATATTATCATGCGGAACGTAATTCATAGCTAATAGTAACATCGCATATTCTAAGCGCGTGCGCGTACACACAACCCACGCTAATCAAACAGATTCTTCACAAAGTGTATGTTTACCTTGGCGGAATGTAAAGAAAATTGCCTGGGACCACTACTTTAGCTCAGAGACTCTTTAATAACTACACTACCGCGCAGTGAGTTCTTAAATAGTATAGTTAAGGGTTGACGCCATAAATAATGACCTTTTTACTTGTCCTCATTTTGTTGCAGGTTTTGCCCAAGTGTGTTGATGTACCTGATATCGACAGTGCCTGCCATTTGGATACTTGAGCTGCAACTTATGAAGGAGCGTGTGACCGAATCCCAAGCTCTTGGTGATAAGGTGTGTTTGGAATCAGACAACATCAACATGAACACTTCATCACTTGCGGCTTTTCCAGGGGTGAGTTTTTTTCAATTTCTTACCATCAATCATCATTAATGTCTTGATAAACGCCACTTAAGCCGCATTCGCATTGGACTAAAAATTGTTAACTTACGGCCGCAAACTGTTAACTTGCCGATATTAAGTCCATGTGCGAACAGCGGGTAACCTATTCACTTGAAGGTTACTGCCACAGCGCTGTAACTTTAACAGTTCGCTATGAGTTGCGATGTCTTCACGATTTAGTTACGTGACTTCCGTTATCAGGCTTAGGTTCTATGTACATGCAGCGGAAACACAGCTCTGTTTTAAACTTTTTTTAAGCTTTTTTGGAATAGCGCATATTGCACGCGGTGGTTCAAACATCAGCCTATGGACCCAAGCCTATATTTTAAAAGCTCTGACCTAATTTGTCAAACTATGCCTCACCCTGGAAAGTTACCGGACAAAAATTAATCGAAGTGGGAACAGCTGTTTTACCGGGCTGGTAATTGTAAGTTACCAGACCAAAAAGTCCAATGTGAACGCGGCTTTAGAAGTACATGTATAATTGTTATGACTCGGTAACAAATTGTGAAGTTTGATTGGGCGAGAACCAATCACATGACATAACACAAAGACGCATGTTACATGGCTCGGGGATCAGGTAACATGAAAAGTGATGTACATCGGTGTACATCACCTTGATCGTTCCCACCGTTTGTGGATTTCCAGCGCTGTGTACGAAACACCCGCGGGTTTGAGGCTAAGAGTGAATAATTGTTTCTTATTTGAACTGTTGGTCTGCTTATTAAAACTATGCATTCTCCGTCGTAATAACATTTGAAGATGACAACATAACTTTGAGAAGTGGAAATAACAATGTTACCAAGGTATAAAAAAACAATTGTTGCACCCTGTGACTGGGGTCCATGGGTTTTGTACACCCTCAGTGGCAAATGGCACCCTTGGCTTCGCCTCAGGTGCCATTTTCCCCCTCGGGTGTACAAAACTCCATGGATCACAGCGTTCAACATTTGTATAGTGGTTAACTTTTGGGAGGAGTGTTGGCTCTCCAAAAGAGATGTATAGGCCTACCAAATAAATGGTCACTTCCAAGAAAGAAACTTGTTTTTAAGCTTTCTTTGTAAAATAGAAACTGTGATGAACTGGTGTACGGTCAGTGAATTAGTACACGGTTGATAATAACTGTCCTCTTTAATGAGTCGGTTACATTGTACATCATTTTGTTAGAAACATACAAGGGTTACTGCTGTAAGTGTTGGTAAATTTTTTCAAGACCTTTGTGTAGCTTAATATTTTTTCAAATGTGTATCGGCATGAAGAACATTACTTGGTTTTACCCTTAAGCCAATGTGTGTAAAGCAACTGTATACTCAGTACTGGGACAGTACAGAGTAAAATAGTGCTTGCACACATCCATGTATGGGTAAAACCAAGAAACAGTCTTGATGTACCTTTTTTTTCCTGAAGCATCTCTTTAAGTTGATGTTTCGTGTAATGTGTTCGATTTTCTGTTAAGGAAACATAACAATTTGGGGACAGGGGTAATTTCTCACAAATTTTTTTAATCTGAGAAGACTTCAGACCTGAAACTTTCTCAGGCATCTGAAAACACAATTTCTAAGTGCAACAGATGTGTCTTTCGTATTTTCTTACAATTTTGATGACCAACTGTGACCAAATTTTCACAGATTTGTTATTTGTATGCATAAATGTTGAGAATACTGGTCTTTTTGACAATTATCAACCTTGTCCAGAGCCTTTAATGTGCAGATCCATCACTGGTTGCCTGAAACCAATAGATCTAGACAACCTCCATGTTCATGCTGGCATTGCCCCTCCTGATATACATAGGTCAGTAGCCAGCAGTACTGAGCGCCTCAGAAAAACCCAAGACACCTGCCATCCATGTTGTACCTACCAACCAGCTTCCAGCATCTACAGTCTTGGATAATCGTTTTTTCACTCAGTTGAACCACAACAGTGTCTTCCGAGGTGGCCAGACTTCACTGTGGGAGAAGAGTGTGCATTGACAGTCGGCATCACGAGAAGCTGCCCCTCCCAACTAATGAACAGTTACCCCCTGGACATAGGCAGGACTGGAGAACATGGAGGTCCCTAAATAGACTTCGTATGGAGGTGGGGCAATGCAAGACAAACATGAAGAAATGGGGGTATACCGACGATGATGACACGAAATGCGATAGTGGCACAACACCCCAATCTACATGTATGTCACACTTCTACACTGCCCAGGCTGCCCAGCCTTTATAGAGTAGTGCTGCCTTAAACATGGCAGCAAACAAGAAAGCTGTGAGATGCACCCAATCATGTCCATAAATTTGAAGAGTAGATGAAAAATGAAGATGTGCCTTTAACTCCTAAAGACATCATGCTCAACTAAAGTACTATCGTATTGTGTATTGATTTAGCCCCCTCATGTTCTTGTTTTTCCCTAGATAACGATACCACTGTATTTGCCATCGCATCACTGGTCTCTGGCTCTACAGCAGACCCTGCTCTTTGTGCTCATCGTGGGTAGATGGCTTTTACCAAAGGGCTCCCTCTCTCGCGATCAACTGTCTCAACTTCTCCTAGTGTACATCGGCATCGCCGCGGACATATTGGAATTTTCCACAGAGGGTTTGAAGATGGAAGAGGTCCGTTGTGATTACGTCATGGTGTACTGGATCCTGTCCATCTGGACTTGGAGCCTTCTTCAATTCACACTGGGGCTGACAGCCACCAAAGCTAGGAAGCCTCGAATGGCTGGGATAGATGACAATGACAAGCCGAAGGTCACCTTGATGTGCTGTGAGACAGAGGTCTGGGGCTTGATGACCACAATCATCATGCAAGATGGACCGTACCTTGCCATGAGGCTCTACATCCTGATCAAGATGAGGGCCATCAATCAGATGATGATCTTCTTCACCTGCAAAAACATGCTGGTCATGCTGCTCCAGTTCTATCGCCTCTTTGTCATCTACATCGAGAAACCTGGTTACCACCCTCAGGTATTGGTGCAGACTATTGTTAGGTATACCTCTCGTCGGGGCGGGAGCATGTCCCCAACCCATCGACCGAGAAAACCTCTCGGCAGACACCTTGATATACCGGACTTGCACGAGACAGCCCCAGGGCAGAGTTTACCCCTGTTGCCAACTCTACGAGAAAAACGACCCACTTCACCATCTGACATCATGGACGTGGAAGCTGGATACTACACCCTGACTGTCCCAGATCCTCCGGTGTCCGCTAAAAATAAGAAAAGCAAAGCGAGACATCGGAAGGAACCACGCCACAAAGAGGACGAGCCTGTCAGTCCGCTTTTTGACTCTGCTGCTAATAGCAGTAGCACCGAGCCACTTGTTCGTACATATCCACCTTCGCCTGCTAAGATTGTCACCTTTGATGACATGTGACATGTTCTGTTGATGTTTCGTGTGAATCACAAGTGCACTGACAATGTACATATTACAATTATTATTCAAACGTGTGTGTTGATTTAGAACTATTTGTTTAAAATAGCAATATGATACCAGAATAATTTGTAGCTTTCAGCAAAAATAGTGGCACCTGAAGTTCTGGTCTGAGTTTTCAGCTGTCCGAAAAAAGAAAAAAATACTCAAGATTCAAGTATGCAGCATGTTTCATAGTCTACAAGAGGGCAATTGTTTGTTTGTTTGTTGCAATTGATAGATGTTTTTTTGACAAATTACTATGTGGACATTAATCAATGGCACAAAAATGGCCAGCATGGTGGTTGTGGTATTAGGTTGGTTTGGTTGTCTTTCATCAGACAAGGACTAGGACTGACAGGTTTGGAGAAAGATCAAAGTCGTTTTTTGACGAACAATGTCCGTAAACAAACTAGTCTTAGTCCAAGGCCGACGTCACTTTCTCATAGGCTAGTCGTAACGGAACATGGCCTAATCATTTTATTGATTTCGTTTTGGTTGACAAGATTCTGGAAATCGCACCAAGTGTAGACTTGCGCAAAGCTAGGGGTGATACGGCCCGAGCCCATGGTAGCAAGAATAGACTTGCACAACGCTAGCAGGTGACGTGATGCACTGCCCATGGTAGCAAGAAAAGCCTTGCACAAAGCAAGCGAGCGAAACGGTGCGCTGCCCAAGGTAGCGCGATTAGACTTCACAAAGCTTACTGAACATACGCTCGCTGCTGCCCATGCATGGTAGCGAGACCAGGAAATAGTAAATATGTGGGTTGGAACTAAGACTAGCAAAAAAACGATTCGACAAAACAGAGAAATCCTATACAACAACAAAACTGACTATTGATCTTAATATTATACTTTAATGTGCAACTTCAATAATATAAATGTAAAAATGTTTGTGGTAGGTTGTAAAGTAAAGATGAATTTTTTTTGTTTTCTTTCTGTTTGATGGAAACCAATTTAACTGTAAGATAACTTTAAATTAGCAATAAACCGTTCACATGATATGTACAGAAATAGAAAGACTTGCCTCAATATTTGATTTTTGTATTTGATACGATTTGATGTTCATGAAAATCTCAAATTATATATTTTGATGGAAAAATAGTGCGAAATCTTTACACAAGGCTATCGGTACACAAGGCTATATATATATAGCCTTGTTGCTTTTTAGCGTAAAATTTGTTTTCTTTTAGGGCAAATATTGATGCTTTCAAGTGCAAAATTTTAAAGGCCCTTGTTGCTTTTTAGTGCAAATTTTGTTGCTTTATAGGGCAAACTTTGATGCTTTTTAGTGCAACATTTGAAAGGCACACAAGGCTATATATATAGCCTAAGACTATATATATAGCCTAAGGCTATATATATAGCCTAAGGCTATATATATAGCCTAAGGCTATATATATAGTCTTGTAGCTTTTTAGGGCAAACTTTGTTGCTTTCTTGTGCAAAATTTGATAGATAGTCAGGGCTATAGCATTGTCGCTTTTTAGGGCAAATGTTGTTGCTTTTTAGTGCAAAATTTGATAGGCTGACAAGGCCTTGTTGCTTTTTAGGGCAAATTTTGTAAATTTTTAGTGAAAATTTGATAGGTACACGAGGCTTATATAAAGCCTTGATGCTTTTAAGGGCAAATTTTGTCGCTTTTTAAGGCAAATTTTGTTGTTTTTTAGTCCAAAATTTGATAGGTTCACAAGGCTGTAGCCGTGTTGCGTTTAAGAGCAAATTTTGTTGCTCTTAAGTGTGAAATTTGATGGGGTACACAAGCCTTGTTTTTTTTTTAGGGCAATTTTTGTTGCTTGTTAGGGAAGTTTTTGTTACTTTTTAGTGCATTGTTTTTGCTTTTTAGTGCACAATTTGATAGGCTCATGAGGCTAATTAAAGCCTTGTTACTTTTTAGGGCAAATTTTGTAGTTTTTTAGTGCAAAATTTGATAGGCACACAAGGCTATAGACTTGTTGCTTTTTAGTGCACAATTTGATAGGTACACAATGTTGCTTTTTAGGGTAAATTTAGCTGGATTTTAGGGCAGTTTTTTTGTAGGCACACAATGCTATAGCCTTAATGCTTTTTAGGGCAAATTTTGATGCTTTTTAGTACAAATTTCGATAGGTACACAATGCTATAGCCTTGTGGCTTTTTAGGGGAAATTTTGTTGATTTTTTGTTGCTTTTTAGGGAAAATTTTGTTGGTTTTTAGTGCAACATCTGATAGGTATACAAGGCTATAGCCTTGTTGCTTTTTAGTGCAAATTTTGTTGCTTTTTAGTGCAAAATTAGATAGGCACACAAGGCTATAGTCTTGTTGCTTTTTAGGGCAAATTTTGTTGCTTTTTAGTGCAAAATTTGATAGGTTTACTAGGCTATAGCCTTGTGGCTTTGTAGGGCAAATTTTATGGCAAATTTTGTTGCTTTTTAGTGCAAAATTTGATAGGTATACAAGGCTATAGGCTTGTTGCTTTTTAGGGCATATTTTGTTGCTTTTTAGTGCAAAATTTGTTGCTTTTTAGTGCAAAATTTGATAGGTTTACTAGGCTATAGCCTTGTGGCTTCGCAGGGCAAATTTTATGGCAATTTTTGTTGCTTTTTAGTGCAAAATTTGATAGGTATACAAGGCTATAGCCTTGTTACTTTTTAGGGAAAATTTTGTTGCTTTTTAGTGCAAAATTGGATAGGTTTACAAGCCTATAGCCTTGTTACTTTTTAGGGCAAATTTTGTTGCTTTTTAGTGCAAAATTGGATAGGTTTACAAGCCTATAGCCTTGTTACTTTTTAGGGCAAATTTTGTTGCTTTTTAGTGCAAAATTTGATAGGCATACAAGGCTATAGCCTTGTTGCTTTTTAGGGCAAATTTTGTTGCTTTTTAGTGCAAAATTGGATAGGTTTACAAGCCTATAGCCTTGTTACTTTTTAGGGCAAATTTTGTTGCTTTTTAGTGCAAAATTTGATAGGCATACAAGGCTATAGCCTTGTTGCTTTTTAGGGCAAATTTTGTTGCTTTTTAGTGCAAAATTTGATAGGTTCACTAGGCTATAGCCTTGTGGCTTTGTAGGGCAAATTTTATGGCAAATTTTGTTGCTTTTTAGTGCAAAAATTGATAGATTTACTAGGCTATAGGCTTGTTGTTTTTTAGGACAAATTTTGTTGCTTTTTAGGGCAAATTTTGTTGCTTTTTAGTGCAAAATTTGTTGCTTTTTAGTGCAAAATTTGATAGGTTTACTAGGCTATAGCCTTGTGGCTTTGTAGGACAAATTTTATGGCAAATTTTGTTGCTTTTTAGTGCAAAATTTGATAGGTATACAAGGCTATAGGCTTGTTGCTTTTTAGGGCATATTTTGTTGCTTTTTAGGGCAAAATTTGTTGCTTTTTAGTGCAAAATTTGTTAGGTTTACAAGGCTATAGCCTTGTTACTTTTTAGGGCAAATTTTGTTGCTTTTTAGTGCAAAATTTGATAGGTATACAAGGCTATAGCTTTGTTACTTTTAGGACAAATTTTGTTGCGTTTTAGTGCAAAATTTGATAGGTATACAAGGCTATAGCCTTGTTGCTTTTTAAGGCAAATTTTGTTGCTTTTTAGGGCAAATTTTGTTGCTTTTTAGGGCAAATTTTGATAGGTATACAAGGCTATAGCCTTGTTACTTTTAGGACAAATTTTGTTGCTTTTTAGTGCAAAATTTGATAGGTATACAAGGCTATAGCCTTGTTATTTTTTAGGGCTAATTTTGTTGCTTTTTAGTGCAAAATTTGATAGGTATACAAGGCTATAGCCTTGTTGCTTTTTAGGGCAAATTTTGTTGCTTTTGGGGGCAAAATTTGATAGGCATACAAGGCTATGAGCCTTGTTACTTTTTAGGGCAAATTTTGTTGCTTTTTAGTGCAAAATTGGATAGGTTTACAAGGCTATAGCCTTGTTACTTTTTAGGGCAAATTTTGTTGCTTTTTAGTGCAAATTTTGTTGCTTTTTAGTGCAAAATTTGATAGGTTCACTAGGCTATAGCCTTGTGGCTGTGTAGGGCAAATTTTATGGCAAATTTTGTTGCTTTTTAGTGCAAAAATTGATAGGTTTACTAGGCTATAGGCTTGTTGCTTTTTAGGGCAAATTTTGTTGCTTTTTAGGGCAAATTTTGTTGCTTTTTAGTGCAAAATTTGTTGCTTTTTAGTGCAAAATTTGATAGGTTTACTAGGCTATAGCCTTGTGGCTTTGTAGGGCAAATTTTATGGCAATTTTTGTTGCTTTTTAGTGCAAAAATTGATAGGTTTACTAGGCTATAGGCTTGTTGCTTTTTAGGGCAAATTTTGTTGCTTTTTAGGGCAAATTTTGTTGCTTTTTAGTGCAAAATTTGTTGCTTTTTAGTGCAAAATTTGATAGGTTTACTAGGCTATAGCCTTGTGGCTTTGTAGGGCAAATTTTATGGCAATTTTTGTTGCTTTTTAGTGCAAAATTTGATAGGTATACAAGGCTATAGGCTTGTTGCTTTTTAGGGCATATTTTGTTGCTTTTTAGGGCAAATTTTGTTGCTTTTTAGTGCAAAATTTGATAGGTTTACAAGGCTATAGCCTTGTTACTTTTTAGGGCAAATTTTGTTGCTTTTTAGTGCAAAATTTGATAGGTATACTAGGCTATAGGCTTGTTGTTTTTTAGGACAAATTTTGTTGCTTTTTAGGGCAAATTTTGTTGCTTTTTAGTGCAAAATTTGATAGGTATACAAGGCTATAGCCTTGTAACTTTTTAGGGCAAATTTTGTTGCTTTTTAGTGCAAAATTTGATAGGCACACAAGGCTATAGCCTTGTTACTTTTTAGGGCAAATTTTGTTGCTTTTTAGTGCAAAATTTGATAGGCACACAAGGCTATAGCCTTGTTACTTTTTAGGGCAAATTTTGTTACTTTTTAGTGCAAAATTGGATAGGTTTACAAGGCTATAGCCTTGTTACTTTTTAGGGCAAATTTTGTTGCTTTTTAGTGCAAAATTTGATAGGCACACAAGGCTATAGCCTTGTTGCTCTTTAGGGCAAATTTTGTTGTTTTTTGATGCAAATTTTGTTGCTTTTTAGTGCAACATTTGATAGGTTTACTAGGCTATAGCCTTATTGTTTTTTAGGGCAAATTTTGTTGCTTTTTAGTGCACAATTTGATAAGTATACAAGGCTATAGCCTTGTAACTTTTTAGGGCAAATTTTGTTGTTTTGTGATGCAAATGTTGTTGCTTTTTAGTGCAACATTTGATAGGTTTACTAGGCTATAGCCTTATTGTTTTTTAGGGCAAATTTTGTTGCTTTTTAGTGCACAATTTGATAGGTATACAAGGCTATAGCCTTGTAACTTTTTAGGGCAAATTTTGTTGCTTTTTAGTGCAAAATTTGATAGGTTTACAAGGCTATAGCCTTGTAACTTTTTAGGGCAAATTTTGTTGCATTTTAGTGCACAATTTGATAGGTATACAAGGCTATAGCCTTGTAACTTTTTAGGGCAAATTTTGTTGCTTTTTAGTGCAAAATTTGATAGGTTTACAAGGCTATAGCCTTGTAACTTTTTAGGGCAAATTTTGTTGCATTTTAGTGCACAATTTGATAGGTATACAAGGCTATAGCCTTGTACTTTTTTAGGGCAAATGTTGTTACTTTTTAGTGCAAAATTTGATAGGTATACAAGGCTATAGGCTTGTAACTTTTTAGGGAAAATTTTGTTGCTTTTTAGTGCAAAATTTGATAGGTTTACAAGGCTATAGCCTTGTTGCTTTTTAGGGCAAATTTTGTTACTTTTTAGTGCAAAATTTGATAGGCACACAAGGCTATAGCCTTGTTGCTTTTTAGGGCAAATTTTGTTGCTTTTTAGTGCAACATTTGATAGGTTTACTAGGCTATAGCCTTATTGTTTTTTAGGGCAAATTTTGTTGCTTTTTAGTGCAAAATTTGATAGGTTTACTAGGCTATAGCCTTGTGGCTTTGTAGGGCAAATTTTATGGAAAATTTTGTTGCTTTTTAGTGCAAAATTTGATAGGTATACAAGGCTATAGGCTTGTTGCTTTTTAGGGCATATTTTGTTGCTTCTTAGGGCAAAATTTGTTGCTTTTTAGTGCAAAATTTGTTAGGTTTACAAGGCTATAGCCTTGTTACTTTTTAGGGCAAATTTTTTTGCTTTTTAGTGCAAAATTTGATAGGTATACAAGGCTATAGCTTTGTTACTTTTATGACAAATTTTGTTGCGTTTTAGTGCAAAATTTGATAGGTATACAAGGCTATAGCCTTGTTGCTTTTTAAGGCAAATTTTGTTGCTTTTTAGGGCAAATTTTGTTGCTTTTTAGGGCAAATTTTGATAGGTATACTTTTAGGACAAATTTTGTTGCTTTTTAGTGCAAAATTTGATAGGTATACAAGGCTATAGCCTTGTTATTTTTTAGGGCTAATTTTGTTGCTATTTAGTGCAAAATTTGATAGGTATACAAGGCTATAGCCTTGTTGCTTTTTAGGGCAAATTTTGTTGCTTTTGGGGGCAAAATTTGATAGGCATACAAGGCTGTAAGCCTTGTTACTTTTTAGGGAAAAGTTTGTTGCTTTTTAGTGCAAAATTGGATAGGTTTACAAGGCTATAGCCTTGTTACTTTTTAGGGCAAATTTTGTTGCTTTTTAGTGCAAATTTTGTTGCTTTTTAGTGCAAAATTTGATAGGTTCACTAGGCTATAGCCTTGTGGCTGTGTAGGGCAAATTTTATGGCAAATTTTGTTGTTTTTTAGTGCAAAAATTGATAGGTTTACTAGGCTATAGGCTTGTTGCTTTTTAGGGCAAATTTTGTTGCTTTTTAGGGCAAATTTTGTTGCTTTTTAGTGCAAAATTTGTTGCTTTTTAGTGCAAAATTTGATAGGTTTACTAGGCTATAGCCTTGTGGCTTTGTAGGGTAAATTTTATGGAAATTTTTGTTGCTTTTTAGTGCAAAATTTGATAGGTATACAAGGCTATAGGCTTGTTGCTTTTTAGGGCATATTTTGTTGCTTTTTAGGGCAAATTTTGTTGCTTTTTAGTGCAAAATTTGATAGGTTTACAAGGCTATAGCCTTGTTACTTTTTAGGGCAAATTTTGTTGCTTTTTAGTGCAAAATTTGATAGGTATACAAGGCTATAGCCTTGTTACTTTTAGGACAAATTGTGTTGCTTTTTAGTGCAAAATTTGATAGGTATACAAGGCTATAGCCTTGTTGCTTTTTAAGGCAAATTTTGGTGCTTTTTAGGGCAAATTTTGTTGCTTTTTAGGGCAAATTTTGATAGGTATACAAGGCTATAGCCTTGTTACTTTTAGGACAAATTTTGTTGCTTTTTAGTGCAAAATTTGATAGGTATACAAGGCTATAGCCTTGTTATTTTTTAGGGCTAATTTTGTTGCTTTTTAGTGCACAATTTGATAGGTATACAAGGCTATAGCCTTGTTACTTTTTAGGGAAAATTTTGTTGCTTTTTAGTGCAAAATTTGATAGGTATACAAGGCTATAGCCTTGTTACTTTTAGGACAAATTGTGTTGCTTTTTAGTGCAAAATTTGATAGGTATACAAGGCTATAGCCTTGTTGCTTTTTAAGGCAAATTTTGGTGCTTTTTAGGGCAAATTTTGTTGCTTTTTAGGGCAAATTTTGATAGGTATACAAGGCTATAGCCTTGTTACTTTTAGGACAAATTTTGTTGCTTTTTAGTGCAAAATTTGATAGGTATACAAGGCTATAGCCTTGTTATTTTTTAGGACAAATTTTGTTGCTTTTTAGTGCAAAATTTGATAGGCATACAAGGCTATAGCCTTGTTACTTTTTAGGGAAAATTTTGTTGCTTTTTAGTGCAAAATTTGATAGGTTTACAAGGCTATAGCCTTGTTACTTTTTAGGGCAAATTTTGTTGCTTTTTAGTGCAAAATTTGATAGGTATACAAGGCTATAGCCTTGTTATTTTTTAGGGCTAATTTTGTTGCTTTTTAGTGCAAAATTGGATAGGTTTACAAGGCTATAGCCTTGTTACTTTTTAGGGCATATTTTGTTGCTTTTTAGTGCAAAATTTGATAGGTTTACAAGGCTATAGCCTTGTTACTTTTTAGGGCAAATTTTGTTGCTTTTTAGTGCAAATTTTGATAGGTATACAAGGCTGTAGCCTTGTTACTTTTAGGACAAATTTTGTTGCTTTTTAGTGCAAAATTTGATAGGTATACAAGGCTATAGCCTTGTTGCTTTTTAAGGCAAATTTTGGTGCTTTTTAGGGCAAATTTTGTTGCTTTTTAGGGCAAATTTTGATAGGTATACAAGGCTATAGCCTTGTTATTTTTAGGACAAATTTTGTTGCTTTTTAGTGCAAAATTTGTTGCTTTTTAGTGCAAAATTTGATAGGTATACAAGGCTATAGCCTTGTTATTTTTTAGGGCTAATTTTGTTGCTTTTTAGTGCAAAATTTGATAGGTATACAAGGCTATAGCCTTGTTGCTTTTTAGTGCAAATGTTGTTGCTTTTTAGTGCAAAATTTGATAGGTATACAAGGCTATAGCCTTGTTATTTTTTAGGGCTAATTTTGTTGCTTTTTAGTGCAAAATTTGATAGGTATACAAGGCTATAGCCTTGTTGCTTTTTAGGGCAAATTTTGTTGCTTTTTAGTGCAAAATTGGATAGGTTTACAAGGCTATAGCCTTGTAACTTTTTTGGGCAAATTTTGTTGCCTTTTAGTGCACAATTTGATAGGTATACAAGGCTATAGCCTTGTAACTTTTTAGGGCAAATTTTGTTGCTTTTTAGTGCAAAAGTTGATAGGTTTACAAGGCTATAGCCTTGTTGCTTTTTAGGGCAAATTTTGTTACTTTTTAGTGCAAAATTTGATAGGTATACAAGGCTATAGCCTTGTAACTTTTTAGGGCAAATTTTGTTGCGTTTTAGTGCAAAATTTGATAGGCACACAAGGCTATAGCCTTGTTACTTTTTAGGGCAAATTTTGTTGCTTTTTAGTGCAAAATTTGATAGGCACACAAGGCTATAGCCTTGTTGCTTTTTAGGGCAAATTTTGTTGTTTTTTGATGCAAATTTTGTTGCTTTTTAGTGCAACATTTGATAGGTTTACTAGGCTATAGCCTTATTGTTTTTTAGGGCAAATTTTGTTGCTTTTTAGTGCAAAATTTGATAGGTATACAAGGCTATAGCCTTGTAACTTTTTAGGGCAAATTTTGTTGTTTTTTGATGCAAATTTTGTTGCTTTTTAGTGCAACATTTGATAGGTATACAAGGCTATAGCCTTGTAACTTTTTAGGGCAAATTTTGTTGCTTTTTAGTGCAAAATTTGATAGGTTTACAAGGCTATAGCCTTGTAACTTTTTAGGGCAAATTTTGTTGCATTTTAGTGCACAATTTGATAGGTATACAAGGCTATAGCCTTGTAACTTTTTAGGGCAAATTTTGTTGCTTTTTAGTGCAAAATTTGATAGGTTTACTAGGCTATAGCCTTGTGGCTTTGTAGGGCAAATTTTATGGCAAATTTTGTTGCTTTTTAGTGCAAAATTTGATAGGTATACAAGGCTATAGGCTTGTTGCTTTTTAGGGCATATTTTGTTGCTTTTTAGGGCAAATTTTGTTGCTTTTTAGTGCAAAATTTGATAGGTTTACTAGGCTATAGCCTTGTGGCTTTGTAGGGCAAATTTTATGGCAAATTTTGTTGCTTTTTAGTGCAAAATTTGATAGGTATACAAGGCTATAGGCTTGTTGCTTTTTAGGGCATATTTTGTTGCTTCTTAGGGCAAAATTTGTTGCTTTTTAGTGCAAAATTTGTTAGGTTTACAAGGCTATAGCCTTGTTACTTTTTAGGGCAAATTTTTTTGCTTTTTAGTGCAAAATTTGATAGGTATACAAGGCTATAGCTTTGTTACTTTTATGACAAATTTTGTTGCGTTTTAGTGCAAAATTTGATAGGTATACAAGGCTATAGCCTTGTTGCTTTTTAAGGCAAATTTTGTTGCTTTTTAGGGCAAATTTTGTTGCTTTTTAGGGCAAATTTTGATAGGTATACTTTTAGGACAAATTTTGTTGCTTTTTAGTGCAAAATTTGATAGGTATACAAGGCTATAGCCTTGTTATTTTTTAGGGCTAATTTTGTTGCTATTTAGTGCAAAATTTGATAGGTATACAAGGCTATAGCCTTGTTGCTTTTTAGGGCAAATTTTGTTGCTTTTGGGGGCAAAATTTGATAGGCATACAAGGCTGTAAGCCTTGTTACTTTTTAGGGAAAAGTTTGTTGCTTTTTAGTGCAAAATTGGATAGGTTTACAAGGCTATAGCCTTGTTACTTTTTAGGGCAAATTTTGTTGCTTTTTAGTGCAAATTTTGTTGCTTTTTAGTGCAAAATTTGATAGGTTCACTAGGCTATAGCCTTGTGGCTGTGTAGGGCAAATTTTATGGCAAATTTTGTTGTTTTTTAGTGCAAAAATTGATAGGTTTACTAGGCTATAGGCTTGTTGCTTTTTAGGGCAAATTTTGTTGCTTTTTAGGGCAAATTTTGTTGCTTTTTAGTGCAAAATTTGTTGCTTTTTAGTGCAAAATTTGATAGGTTTACTAGGCTATAGCCTTGTGGCTTTGTAGGGTAAATTTTATGGAAATTTTTGTTGCTTTTTAGTGCAAAATTTGATAGGTATACAAGGCTATAGGCTTGTTGCTTTTTAGGGCATATTTTGTTGCTTTTTAGGGCAAATTTTGTTGCTTTTTAGTGCAAAATTTGATAGGTTTACAAGGCTATAGCCTTGTTACTTTTTAGGGCAAATTTTGTTGCTTTTTAGTGCAAAATTTGATAGGTATACAAGGCTATAGCCTTGTTGCTTTTTAAGGCAAATTTTGTTGCTTTTTAGTGCAAAATTTGATAGGTATACAAGGCTATAGCCTTGTTACTTTTTAAGGCAAATTTTGGTGCTTTTTAGGGCAAATTTTGTTGCTTTTTAGGGCAAATTTTGATAGGTATACAAGGCTATAGCCTTGTTATTTTTAGGACAAATTTTGTTGCTTTTTAGTGCAAAATTTGTTGCTTTTTAGTGCAAAATTTGATAGGTATACAAGGCTATAGCCTTGTTATTTTTTAGGGCTAATTTTGTTGCTTTTTAGTGCAAAATTTGATAGGTATACAAGGCTATAGCCTTGTTGCTTTTTAGTGCAAATGTTGTTGCTTTTTAGTGCAAAATTTGATAGGTATACAAGGCTATAGCCTTGTTATTTTTTAGGGCTAATTTTGTTGCTTTTTAGTGCAAAATTTGATAGGTATACAAGGCTATAGCCTTGTTGCTTTTTAGGGCAAATTTTGTTGCTTTTTAGTGCAAAATTGGATAGGTTTACAAGGCTATAGCCTTGTAACTTTTTTGGGCAAATTTTGTTGCCTTTTAGTGCACAATTTGATAGGTATACAAGGCTATAGCCTTGTAACTTTTTAGGGCAAATTTTGTTGCTTTTTAGTGCAAAAGTTGATAGGTTTACAAGGCTATAGCCTTGTTGCTTTTTAGGGCAAATTTTGTTACTTTTTAGTGCAAAATTTGATAGGTATACAAGGCTATAGCCTTGTAACTTTTTAGGGCAAATTTTGTTGCGTTTTAGTGCAAAATTTGATAGGCACACAAGGCTATAGCCTTGTTACTTTTTAGGGCAAATTTTGTTGCTTTTTAGTGCAAAATTTGATAGGCACACAAGGCTATAGCCTTGTTGCTTTTTAGGGCAAATTTTGTTGTTTTTTGATGCAAATTTTGTTGCTTTTTAGTGCAACATTTGATAGGTTTACTAGGCTATAGCCTTATTGTTTTTTAGGGCAAATTTTGTTGCTTTTTAGTGCAAAATTTGATAGGTATACAAGGCTATAGCCTTGTAACTTTTTAGGGCAAATTTTGTTGTTTTTTGATGCAAATTTTGTTGCTTTTTAGTGCAACATTTGATAGGTATACAAGGCTATAGCCTTGTAACTTTTTAGGGCAAATTTTGTTGCTTTTTAGTGCAAAATTTGATAGGTTTACAAGGCTATAGCCTTGTAACTTTTTAGGGCAAATTTTGTTGCATTTTAGTGCACAATTTGATAGGTATACAAGGCTATAGCCTTGTAACTTTTTAGGGCAAATTTTGTTGCTTTTTAGTGCAAAATTTGATAGGTTTACTAGGCTATAGCCTTGTGGCTTTGTAGGGCAAATTTTATGGCAAATTTTGTTGCTTTTTAGTGCAAAATTTGATAGGTATACAAGGCTATAGGCTTGTTGCTTTTTAGGGCATATTTTGTTGCTTTTTAGGGCAAATTTTGTTGCTTTTTAGTGCAAAATTTGATAGGTTTACTAGGCTATAGCCTTGTGGCTTTGTAGGGCAAATTTTATGGCAAATTTTGTTGCTTTTTAGTGCAAAATTTGATAGGTATACAAGGCTATAGGCTTGTTGCTTTTTAGGGCATATTTTGTTGCTTTTTAGGGCAAATTTTGTTGCTTTTTAGTGCAAAATTTGATAGGTTTACAAGGCTATAGCCTTGTTACTTTTTAGGGCAAATTTTGTTGCTTTTTAGTGCAAAATTTGATAAGTATACAAGGCTATAGCCTTGTTGGTTTTTAAGGCAAATTTTGGTGCTTTTTAGGGCAAATTTTGTTGCTTTTTAGGGCAAATTGTGATAGGTATACAAGGCTATAGCCTTGTTACTTTTAGGACAAATTTTGTTGCTTTTTAGTACAAAATTTGATAGGTATACAAGGCCTTGTTATTTTTTAGGGCTAATTTTTGTTGCTTTTTAGTGGAAAATTTGATAGGTATACAAGGCTATAGCCTTGTTACTTTTTAGGGAAAATTTTGTTGCTTTTTAGTGCAAAATTGGATAGGTTTACAAGGCTATAGCCTTGTTGCTTTTTAGGGCAAATTTTGTTGTTTTTTGATGCAAATTTTGTTGCTTTTTAGTGCAACATTTGATAGGTTTACTAGGCTATAGCCTTATTGTTTTTTGATGCAAATTTTGTTGCTTTTTAGTGCAACATTTGATAGGTTTATTAGGCTATAGCCTTATTGTTTTTTAGGGCAAATTTTGTTGCTTTTTAGTGCACAATTTGATAGGTATACAAGGCTATAGCCTTGTAACTTTTTAGGGCAAATTTTGTTGCTTTTTAGTGCAAAATTTGATAGGTTTACAAGGCTATAGCCTTGTTGCTTTTTAGGGCAAATTTTGTTACTTTTTAGTGCAAAATTTGATAGGTATACAAGGCTTTAGCCTTGTAACTTTTTAGGGCAAATTTTGTTGCTTTTTAGTGCAAAATTTGATAGGTTTACAAGGCCTTGTAACTTTTTAGGGCAAATTTTGTTGTTTTTTGATGCAAATTTTGTTGCTTTTTAGTGCAACATTTGATAGGTTTACTAGGCTATAGCCTTATTGTTTTTTAGGGCAAATTTTGTTGCTTTTTAGTGCACAATTTGATAGGTATACAAGGCTATAGCCTTGTAACTTTTTAGGGCAAATTTTGTTGCTTTTTAGTGCACAATTTGATAGGTATACAAGGCTATAGCCTTGTAACTTTTTAGGGTAAATTTTGTTGCTTTTTAGTGCAAAATTTGATAGGCACACAAGGCTATAGCCTTGTTGCTTTTTAGGGCAAATTTTGTTGCTTTTTAGTGCAACATTTGATAGGTTTACTAGGCTATAGCCTTATTGTTTTTTAGGGCAAATTTTGTTGCTTTTTAGTGCAAAATTTGATAGGTTTACAAGGCTATAGCCTTGTTGCTTTTTAGGGCAAATTTTGTTGTTTTTTGATGCAAATTTTGTTGCTTTTTAGTGCAAAATTTGATAGGTTTACAAGGCTATAGCCTTGTTGCTTTTTAGGGCAAATTTTGTTGTTTTTTGATGCAAATTTTGTTGCTTTTTAGTGCAACATTTGATAGGTATACAAGGCTATAGCCTTGTAACTTTTTAGGGCAAATTTTGTTGCTTTTTAGTGCAAAATTTGATAGGTTTACAAGGCTATAGCCTTGTTGCTTTTTAGGGCAAATTTTGTTACTTTTTAGTGCAACATTTGATAGGTTTACAAGGCTATAGCCTTGTTGCTTTTTAAGGCAAATTTTGTTGCTTTTTAGTGCAACATTTGATAGGTTTATTAGGCTATAGCCTTATTGTTTTTTAGGGCAAATTTTGTTGCTTTTTAGTGCAAAATTTGATAGGTTTACAAGGCTATAGCCTTGTAACTTTTTAGGGCAAATTTTGTTGCTTTTTAGGGCAACATTTGAAAGGTATACAAGGCTATAGGCTTGTAGCTTTTTAGGGCAAATTTTGTTGCTTTTTAGTGCAAAATTTGATAGGTATACAAGGCTATAGCCTTGTTACTTTTTAGGGAAAATTTTGTTGCTTTTTAGTGCAAAATTTGATAGGTATACAAGGCTATAGCCTTGTTGCTTTTTAGGGCAAATTTTGTTGCTTTTTAGTGCAAAATTTGATAGGTTTACTAGGCTATAGCCTTATTGCTTTTGTAGGGCAAATTTTGATGCTTTTTAGTGCAACATTTGATAGGTTTACTAGGTTATAGCCTAGTAAACCTATCAAAATTTGCATCAAAAAACAACAAAATTTGCCCTAAGAAGCAACAAGGCCTTGTGTGCCTATCAAATTTTGCACTAAAAAGCAATAAAATTTGCCCTAAAAAACAATAAGGCTATAGCCTAGTAAACCTATCAAATGTTGCACTAAAAAGCAATAAAATTTGCATCAAAAAACAACAAAATTTGCCCTAAAAAGCAACAAGGCTATAGCCTTGTGTGCCTATCAAATTTTGCACTAAAAAGCAACAAAATTTGCCCTAAAAAACAATAAGGCTATAGCCTAGTAAACCTATCAAATGTTGCACTAAAAAGCAACAAAATTTGCATCAAAAACAACAAAATTTCCCCTAAAAAGTTACAAGGCTATAGCCTTGTATACCTATCAAATTGTGCACTAAAAAGCAACAAAATTTGCCCTAAAAAACAATAAGGCTATAGCCTAGTAAACCTATCAAATGTTGCACTAAAAAGCAACAAAATTTGCATCAAAAAACAACAAAATTTGCCCTAAAAAGCAACAAGGCTATAGCCTTGTGTGCCTATCAAATTTTGCACTAAAAAGCAACAAAATTTGCCCTAAAAAACAACAAGGCTATAATAGCCTTGTACACCTATCAATTTTGCACTAAAAAGCAACAAAATTTGCCCTAAAAAGTTACAAGGCTATAGCCTTGTATACCTATCAAATTGTGCGCTAAAAAGCAACAAAATTTGCCCTAAAAAACAACAAGGCTATAATAGCCTTGTATACCTATCAAATTGTGCACTAAAAGGCAACAAAATTTGCCCTAAAAAGTTACAAGGCTATAGCCTTGTATACCTATCAAATTGTGCGCTAAAAAGCAACAAAATTTGCCCTAAAAAGTTACAAGGCTATAGCCTTGTATACCTATCAAATTTTGCACTAAAAAGTAACAAAATTTGCCCTAAAAAGCAACAAGGCTATAGCCTTGTAAACCTATCAAATTTTGCACTAAAAAGCAACAAAATTTGCCCTAAAAAGTTACAAGGCTATAGCCTTGTATACCTATCTAATGTTGCACTAAAAAGCAACAAAATTTGCATCAAAAAACAACAAAATTTGCCCTAAAAAGCAACAAGGCTATAGCCTTGTAAACCTATCAAATTTTGCACTAAAAAGCAACAAAATTTGCATCAAAAAACAACAAAATTTGCCCTAAAAAGCAACAAGGCTATAGCCTTGTAAACCTATCAAATTTTGCACTAAAAAGCAACAAAATTTGCCCTAAAAAACAATAAGGCTATAGCCTAATAAACCTATCAAATGTTGCACTAAAAAGCAACAAAATTTGCCTTAAAAAGCAACAAGGCTATAGCCTTGTAAACCTATCAAATTTTGCACTAAAAAGCAACAAAATTTGCCCTAAAAAACAATAAGGCTATAGCCTAGTAAACCTATCAAATGTTGCACTAAAAAGCAACAAAATTTGCCCTAAAAAGCAACAAGGCTATAGCCTTGTGTGCCTATCAAATTTTGCACTAAAAAGTAACAAAATTTGCCCTAAAAAGCAACAAGGCTATAGCCTTGTAAACCTATAAAATTTTGCACTAATAAGCAACAAAATTTTCCCTAAAAAGTTACAAGCCTATAGCCTTGTATACCTATCAAATTTTGCACTAAAAAGTAACAAAACTTGCCCTAAAAAAGTACAAGGCTATAGCCTTGTATACCTATCAAATTGTGCACTAAAAAGCAACAAAATTTGCCCTAAAATTTGCCCTAAAAAGCTATCAAATGTTGCACTAAAAAGCAACAAAATTTGCATCAAAAAACAACAAAATTTGCCCTAAAAAGCAACAAGGCTATAGCCTTGTGTGCCTATCAAATTTTGCACTAAAAAGTAACAAAATTTGCCCTAAAAAGCAACAAGGCTATAGCCTTGTAAACCTATAAAATTTTGCACTAATAAGCAACAAAATTTTCCCTAAAAAGTTACAAGGCTATAGCCTTGTAAACCTATAAAATTTTGCACTAAAAAGCAACAAAATTTTCCCTAAAAAGTTACAAGCCTATAGCCTTGTATACCTATCAAATTGTGCACTAAAAACCAACAAAATTTGCCCTAAAATTTGCCCTAAAAAGCTATCAAATGTTGCACTAAAAAGCAACAAAATTTGCCCTAAAAAGCAACAAGGCTATAGCCTTGTGTGCCTATCAAATTTTGCATTAAAAAGTAACAAAATTTGCCCTAAAAAACTAACAAGACTATATAGCCTTGTAAACCTATCAAAATTTGCATCAAAAAACAACAAAATTTGCCCTAAAAAGCAACAAGGCTATAGCCTTGTGTGCCTATCAAATTTTGCACTAAAAAGCAACAAAATTTGCCCTAAAAAGTTACAAGGCTATAGCCTTGTATACCTGTCAAATTTTGCACTAAAAAGTAACAAAATTTGCCCTAAAAAGCAACAAGGCTATAGCCTTGTGTGCCTATCAAATTTTGCACTAAAAAATGATAAAATTTGCCCTAAAAAGCAACAAGGCTATAGCCTTGTAAACCTATAAAATTTTGCACTAAAAAGCAACAAAATTTTCCCTAAAAAGTTACAAGCCTATAGCCTTGTATACCTATCAAATTTTGCACTAAAAAGCAACAAGGCTATAGCCTTGTGTGCCTATCAAATTTTGCACTAAAAAGTAACAAAATTTGCCCTAAAAAGCAACAAGGCTATAGCCTTGTAAATCTATAAAATTTTGCACTAAAAAGCAACAAAATTTGCCCTAAAAAGTTACAAGGCTATAGCCTTGTATACCTGTCAAATTTTGCACTAAAAAGCAACAAAATTTGCCCTAAAAAGTTACAAGGCTATAGCCTTGTAAACCTATCAAATTTTGCACTAAAAAGTAACAAAATTTGCCCTAAAAAGCAACAAGGCTATAGCCTTGTAAACCTATAAAATTTTGCACTAAAAAGCAACAAAATTGTCCCTAAAAAGTTACAAGCCTATAGCCTTGTATACCTATCAAATTTTGCACTAAAAAGTAACAAAATTTGCCTTAAAAAAGTACAAGGCTATAGCCTTGTATACCTATCAAATTGTGCACTAAAAAGCAACAAAATTTGCCCTAAAATTTGCCCTAAAAAGCAATAAGGCTATAGCCTAGTAAACCTATCAAATGTTGCACTAAAAAGCAACAAAATTTGCCCTAAAAAGCAACAAGGCTATAGCCTTGTGTGCCTATCAAATTTTGCATTAAAAAGTAACAAAATTTGCCCTAAAAAACTAACAAGACTATATAGCCTTGTAAACCTATCAAAATTTGCATCAAAAAACAACAAAATTTGCCCTAAAAAGCAACAAGGCTAAAGCCTTGTGTGCCTATCAAATTTTGCACTAAAAAGCAACAAAATTTGCCCTAAAAAGTTACAAGGCTATAGCCTTGTATACCTATCAAATTTTGCACTAAAAAGTAACAAAATTTGCCCTAAAAAGCAACAAGGCTATAGCCTTGTAAACCTATCAAATTTTGCACTAAAAAGCAACAAAATTTGCCCTAAAAAGTTACAAGGCTATAGCCTTGTATACCTATCAAATTGTGCACTAAAAGGCAACAAAATTTGCCCAAAAAAGTTACAAGGCTATAGCCTTGTAAACCTATCAAATTTTGCACTAAAAAGCAACAAAATTTGCCCTAAAAAACAATAAGGCTATAGCCTAGTAAACCTATCAAATGTTGCACTAAAAAGCAACAAAATTTGCATCAAAAAACAACAAAATTTGCCCTAAAAAGCAACAAGGCTATAGCCTTGTGTGCCTATCAAATGTTGCACTAAAAAGCAACAAAATTTCCCCTAAAAAGTTACAAGGCTATAGCCTTGTATACCTATCAAATTGTGCACTAAAAAGCAACAAAATTTGCCCTAAAAAACAATAAGGCTATAGCCTAGTAAACCTATCAAATGTTTGCACTAAAAAGCAACAAAATTTGCATCAAAAAACAACAAAATTTGCCCTAAAAAGCAACAAGGCTATAGCCTTGTGTGCCTATCAAATTTTGCACTAAAAAGCAACAAAATTTGCCCTAAAAAACAACAAGGCTATAATAGCCTTGTACACCTATCAATTTTGCACTAAAAAGCAACAAAATTTGCCCTAAAAAGCAACAAGGCTATAGCCTTGTGTGCCTATCAAATTTTGCACTAAAAAGTAACAAAATTTGCCCTAAAAAGCAACAAGGCTATAGCCTTGTAAACCTATAAAATTTTGCACTAAAAAGCAACAAAATTTTCCCTAAAAAGTTACAAGCCTATAGCCTTGTATACCTATCAAATTTTGCACTAAAAAGTAACAAAATTTGCCCTAAAAAGGTACAAGGCTATAGCCTTGTATACCTATCAAATTGTGCACTAAAAAGCAACAAAATTTGCCCTAAAATTTGCCCTAAAAAGCTATCAAATGTTGCACTAAAAAGCAACAAAATTTGCCCTAAAAAGCAACAAGGCTATAGCCTTGTGTGCCTATCAAATTTTGCATTAAAAAGTAACAAAATTTGCCCTAAAAAACTAACAAGACTATATAGCCTTGTAAACCTATCAAAATTTGCATCAAAAAACAACAAAATTTGCCCTAAAAAGCAACAAGGCTATAGCCTTGAGTGCCTATCAAATTTTGCACTAAAAAGCAACAAAATTTGCCCTAAAAAGTTACAAGGCTATAGCCTTGTATACCTGTCAAATTTTGCACTAAAAAGTAACAAAATTTGCCCTAAAAAGCAACAAGGCTATAGCCTTGTAAACCTATCAAATGTTGCACTAAAAAGCAACAAAATTTGCCCTAAAAAGCAACAAGGCTATAGCCTTGTGTGCCTATCAAATTTTGCACTAAAAAGTAACAAAATTTGCCCTAAAAAGCAACAAGGCTATAGCCTTGTAAACCTATAAAATTTTGCACTAAAAAGCAACAAAATTTTCCCTAAAAAGTTACAAGCCTATAGCCTTGTATACCTATCAAATTTTGCACTAAAAAGCAACAAAATTTGCCCTAAAAAGCAACAAGGCTATAGCCTTGTGTGCCTATCAAATTTTGCACTAAAAAGTAACAAAATTTGCCCTAAAAAGCAACAAGGCTATAGCCTTGTAAACCTATAAAATTTTGCACTAAAAAGCAACAAAATTTTCCCTAAAAAGTTACAAGCCTATAGCCTTGTATACCTATCAAATTGTGCACTAAAAAGCAACAAAATTTGCCCTAAAATTTGCCCTAAAAAGCAATAAGGCTATAGCCTAGTAAACCTATCAAATGTTGCACTAAAAAGCAACAAAATTTGCCCTAAAAAGCAACAAGGCTATAGCCTTGTGTGCCTATCAAATTTTGCATTAAAAAGTAACAAAATTTGCCCTAAAAAACTAACAAGACTATATAGCCTTGTAAACCTATCAAAATTTGCATCAAAAAACAACAAAATTTGCCCTAAAAAGCAACAAGGCTTTAGCCTTGTATACCTATCAAATTTTGCACTAAAAAGTAACAAAATTTGCCCTAAAAAGCAACAAGGCTATAGCCTTGTATACCTATCAAATTGTGCACTAAAAGGCAACAAAATTTGCCCAAAAAAGTTACAAGGCTATAGCCTTGTAAACCTATCAAATTTTGCACTAAAAAGCAACAAAATTTGCCCTAAAAAACAATAAGGCTATAGCCTAGTAAACCTATCAAATGTTGCACTAAAAAGCAACAAAATTTGCATCAAAAAACAACAAAATTTGCCCTAAAAAGCAACAAGGCTATAGCCTTGTGTGCCTATCAAATTTTGCACTAAAAAGTAACAAAATTTGCCCTAAAAAGCAACAAGGCTATAGCCTTGTAAACCTATAAAATTTTGCACTAAAAAGCAACAAAATTTGCCCTAAAAAGTTACAAGCCTATAGCCTTGTATACCTATCAAATTTTGCACTAAAAAGTAACAAAATTTGCACTAAAAAGCAACAAAATTTGCCCTAAAAAAGTACAAGGCTATAGCCTTGTATACCTATCAAATTGGGCACTAAAAAGCAACAAAATTTGCCCTAAAATTTGCCCTAAAAAGCAATAAGGCTATAGCCTAGTAAACCTATCAAATGTTGCACTAAAAAGCAACAAACTTTGCCCTAAAAAGCAACAAGGCTATAGCCTTGTGTGCCTATCAAATTTTGCACTAAAAAGTAACAAAATTTGCCCTAAAAAACCAACAAGACTATATAGCCTTGTAAACCTATCAAAATTTGCATCAAAAAACAACAAAATTTGCCCTAAAAAGCAACAAGGCTATAGCCTTGTGTGCCTATCAAATTTTGCACTAAAAAGCAACAAAATTTGCCCTAAAAAGTTACAAGGCTATAGCCTTGTATACCTATCAAATTTTGCACTAAAAAGTAACAAAATTTGCCCTAAAAAGCAACAAGGCTATAGCCTTGTAAACCTATCAAATTTTGCACTAAAAAGCAACAAAATTTGCCCTAAAAAGTTACAAGGCTATAGCCTTGTAAACCTATCAAATTTTGCACTAAAAAGCAACAAAATTTGCCCTAAAAAACAATAAGGCTATAGCCTAGTAAACCTATCAAATGTTGCACTAAAAAGCAACAAAATTTGCATCAAAAAACAACAAAATTTGCCCTAAAAAGCAACAAGGCTATAGCCTTGTGTGCCTATCAAATTTTGCACTAAAAAGCAACAAAATTTGCCCTAAAAAGTTACAAGGCTATAGCCTTGTATACCTATCAAATTTTGCACTAAAAAGTAACAAAATTTGCCCTAAAAAGCAACAAGGCTATAGCCTTGTAAACCTATCAAATTTTGCACTAAAAAGCAACAAAATTTGCCCTAAAAAGTTACAAGGCTATAGCCTTGTATACCTATCAAATTGTGCACTAAAAAGCAACAAAATTTGCCCTAAAAAACAATAAGGCTATAGCCTAGTAAACCTATCAAATGTTGCACTAAAAAGCAACAAAATTTGCATCAAAAAACAACAAAATTTGCCCTAAAAAGCAACAAGGCTATAGCCTTGTGTGCCTATAAAATTTTGCACTAAAAAGCAACAAAATTTCCCCTAAAAAACAACAAGGCTATAATAGCCTTGTACACCTATCAATTTTGCACTAAAAAGCATCAAAATTTGCCCTACAAAAGCAACAAGGCTAGCCTTGTATACCTATCAAAGTTTGCACTCAAAAGCAACACAATTTGCCCTAAAAGGCAACAAAATTTGCCCTAAAAAGCAACAAGGCTACAGCCTTGTATACCTATCAAATTTTGCACTAAAAAGTAACAAAATTTGCACTAAAAAGCAACAAAATTTGCCCTAAAAAGCAACAAGGCTATAGCCTAGTACCCATTTTGCACTAAAAAGCAACAAATTTTGCACTTAAAAGCAACAAAATTTGCCCTCAAAAGCAACAAGGCTATAGCCTTGTAAACCTATCAATTTTGCACTAAAAAGCATCAAAATTTGCCCTACAAAAGCAACAAGGCTATAGCCTTGTATACCTATCAAAGTTTGCACTAAAAAGCAACAAAATTTGCCCTAAAAAGCAACAAGGCTATAGCCTTGTATACATATCAAATGTTGCACTAAAAAGCAACAAATTTTGTACTAAAAAGCAACAAAATTTGCCCTAAAAAGCTACAAGGCTACAGCCTTGTATACCTATCAAATTTTGCACTAAAAAATAACAAAATTTGCCCTAAAAAGTTACAAGGCTATAGCCTTGTATACCTATCAAATGTTGCACTAAAAAGCAACAAAATTTGCCTTAAAAAGCAACAAGGCTATAGCCTTGTGTGCCTATCAAATTTTGCACTAAAAAGTAACAAAATTTGCCCTAAAAAACCAACAAGACTATATAGCCTTGTAAACCTATCAAAATTTGCATAAAAAACAACAAAATTTGCCCTAAAAAGCAACAAGGCCTTGTGTGCCTATCAAATTTTGCACTAAAAAGCAATAAAATTTGCCCTAAAAAGTTACAAGGCTATAGCCTTGTATACCTATCAAATTGTGCACTAAAAGGCAACAAAATTTGCCCTAAAAAGTTACAAGGCTATAGCCTTGTAAACCTATCAAATTGTGCACTAAAAAGCAACAAAATTTGCCCTAAAAAACAATAAAGCTATAGCCTAGTAAACCTATCAAATGTTGCACTAAAAAGCAACAAAATTTGCATCAAAAAACAACAAAATTTGCCCTAAAAAGCAACAAGGCTATAGCCTTGTGTGCCTATCAAATTTTGCACTAAAAAGTAACAAAATTTGCCCTAAAAAGCAACAAGGCTATAGCCTTGTAAACCTATCAAATTTTGCACTAAAAAGCAACAAAATTTGCCCTAAAAAGTTACAAGCCTATAGCCTTGTATACCTATCAAATTTTGCACTAAAAAGTAACAAAATTTGCACTAAAAAGCAACAAAATTTGCCCTAAAAAGTTACAAGGCTATAGCCTTGTGTGCCTATCAAATTTTGCACTAAAAAGCAACAAAATTTGCCCTAAAAAGTTACAAGGCTATAGCCTTGTAAACCTATCAAATTTTGCACTAAAAAGCAACAAAATTTGCCCTAAAAAGTTACAAGGCTATAGCCTTGTATACCTATCAAATTTTGCACTAAAAAGTAACAAAATTTGCCCTAAAAAGCAACAAGGCTATAGCCTTGTAAACCTATCAAATTTTGCACTAAAAAGCAACAAAATTTGCCCTAAAAAGTTACAAGGCTATAGCCTTGTATACCTATCAAAGTGTGCACTAAAAGGCAACAAAATTTGCCCTAAAAAGTTACAAGGCTATAGCCTTGTAAACCTATCAAATTGTGCACTAAAAAGCAACAAAATTTGCCCTAAAAAACAATAAGGCTATAGCCTAGTAAACCTATCAAATGTTGCACTAAAAAGCAACAAAATTTGCATCAAAAAACAACAAAATTTCCCCTAAAAAGTTACAAGGCTATAGCCTTGTATACCTATCAAATTGTGCACTAAAAAGCAACAAAATTTGCCCTAAAAAACAATAAGGCTATAGCCTAGTAAACCTATCAAATGTTGCACTAAAAAGCAACAAAATTTGCATCAAAAAACAACAAAATTTGCCCTAAAAAGCAACAAGGCTATAGCCTTGTGTGCCTATCAAATTTTGCACTAAAAAGCAACAAAATTTGCCCTAAAAAACAACAAGGCTATAATAGCCTTGTACACCTATCAATTTTGCACTAAAAAGCAACAAAATTTGCCCTAAAAAGTTACAAGGCTATAGCCTTGTATACCTATCAAATGTTGCACTAAAAAGCAACAAAATTTGCCTTAAAAAGCAACAAGGCTATAGCCTTGTGTGCCTATCAAATTTTGCACTAAAAAGTAACAAAATTTGCCCTAAAAAACCAACAAGACTATATAGCCTTGTAAACCTATCAAAATTTGCATAAAAAACAACAAAATTTGCCCTAAAAAGCAACAAGGCCTTGTGTGCCTATCAAATTTTGCACTAAAAAGCAATAAAATTTGCCCTAAAAAGTTACAAGGCTATAGCCTTGTATACCTATCAAATTGTGCACTAAAAGGCAACAAAATTTGCCCTAAAAAGTTACAAGGCTATAGCCTTGTAAACCTATCAAATTGTGCACTAAAAAGCAACAAAATTTGCCCTAAAAAACAATAAAGCTATAGCCTAGTAAACCTATCAAATGTTGCACTAAAAAGCAACAAAATTTGCATCAAAAAACAACAAAATTTGCCCTAAAAAGCAACAAGGCTATAGCCTTGTGTGCCTATCAAATTTTGCACTAAAAAGTAACAAAATTTGCCCTAAAAAGCAACAAGGCTATAGCCTTGTAAACCTATCAAATTTTGCACTAAAAAGCAACAAAATTTGCCCTAAAAAGTTACAAGCCTATAGCCTTGTATACCTATCAAATTTTGCACTAAAAAGTAACAAAATTTGCACTAAAAAGCAACAAAATTTGCCCTAAAAAGTTACAAGGCTATAGCCTTGTGTGCCTATCAAATTTTGCACTAAAAAGCAACAAAATTTGCCCTAAAAAGTTACAAGGCTATAGCCTTGTAAACCTATCAAATTTTGCACTAAAAAGCAACAAAATTTGCCCTAAAAAGTTACAAGGCTATAGCCTTGTATACCTATCAAATTTTGCACTAAAAAGTAACAAAATTTGCCCTAAAAAGCAACAAGGCTATAGCCTTGTAAACCTATCAAATTTTGCACTAAAAAGCAACAAAATTTGCCCTAAAAAGTTACAAGGCTATAGCCTTGTATACCTATCAAAGTGTGCACTAAAAGGCAACAAAATTTGCCCTAAAAAGTTACAAGGCTATAGCCTTGTAAACCTATCAAATTGTGCACTAAAAAGCAACAAAATTTGCCCTAAAAAACAATAAGGCTATAGCCTAGTAAACCTATCAAATGTTGCACTAAAAAGCAACAAAATTTGCATCAAAAAACAACAAAATTTCCCCTAAAAAGTTACAAGGCTATAGCCTTGTATACCTATCAAATTGTGCACTAAAAAGCAACAAAATTTGCCCTAAAAAACAATAAGGCTATAGCCTAGTAAACCTATCAAATGTTGCACTAAAAAGCAACAAAATTTGCATCAAAAAACAACAAAATTTGCCCTAAAAAGCAACAAGGCTATAGCCTTGTGTGCCTATCAAATTTTGCACTAAAAAGCAACAAAATTTGCCCTAAAAAACAACAAGGCTATAATAGCCTTGTACACCTATCAATTTTGCACTAAAAAGCAACAAAATTTGCCCTAAAAAGCAACAAGGCTATAGCCTTGTAAACCTATCAAATTTTGCACTAAAAAGCAACAAAATTTGCCCTAAAAAGTTACAAGGCTATAGCCTTGTATACCTATCAAATTGTGCACTAAAAAGCAACAAAATTTGCCCTAAAAAACAATAAGGCTATAGCCTAGTAAACCTATCAAATGTTGCACTAAAAAGCAACAAAATTTGCATCAAAAAACAACAAAATTTGCCCTAAAAAGCAACAAGGCTATAGCCTTGTGTGCCTATAAAATTTTGCACTAAAAAGCAACAAAATTTCCCCTAAAAAACAACAAGGCTATAATAGCCTTGTACACCTATCAATTTTGCACTAAAAAGCATCAAAATTTGCCCTACAAAAGCAACAAGGCTAGCCTTGTATACCTATCAAAGTTTGCACTCAAAAGCAACACAATTTGCCCTAAAAGGCAACAAAATTTGCCCTAAAAAGCAACAAGGCTACAGCCTTGTATACCTATCAAATTTTGCACTAAAAAGTAACAAAATTTGCACTAAAAAGCAACAAAATTTGCCCTAAAAAGCAACAAGGCTATAGCCTAGTACCCATTTTGCACTAAAAAGCAACAAATTTTGCACTTAAAAGCAACAAAATTTGCCCTCAAAAGCAACAAGGCTATAGCCTTGTAAACCTATCAATTTTGCACTAAAAAGCATCAAAATTTGCCCTACAAAAGCAACAAGGCTATAGCCTTGTATACCTATCAAAGTTTGCACTAAAAAGCAACAAAATTTGCCCTAAAAAGCAACAAGGCTATAGCCTTGTATACATATCAAATGTTGCACTAAAAAGCAACAAATTTTGTACTAAAAAGCAACAAAATTTGCCCTAAAAAGCTACAAGGCTACAGCCTTGTATACCTATCAAATTTTGCACTAAAAAATAACAAAATTTGCCCTAAAAAGTTACAAGGCTATAGCCTTGTATACCTATCAAATGTTGCACTAAAAAGCAACAAAATTTGCCTTAAAAAGCAACAAGGCTATAGCCTTGTGTGCCTATCAAATTTTGCACTAAAAAGTAACAAAATTTGCCCTAAAAAACCAACAAGACTATATAGCCTTGTAAACCTATCAAAATTTGCATAAAAAACAACAAAATTTGCCCTAAAAAGCAACAAGGCCTTGTGTGCCTATCAAATTTTGCACTAAAAAGCAATAAAATTTGCCCTAAAAAGTTACAAGGCTATAGCCTTGTATACCTATCAAATTGTGCACTAAAAGGCAACAAAATTTGCCCTAAAAAGTTACAAGGCTATAGCCTTGTAAACCTATCAAATTGTGCACTAAAAAGCAACAAAATTTGCCCTAAAAAACAATAAAGCTATAGCCTAGTAAACCTATCAAATGTTGCACTAAAAAGCAACAAAATTTGCATCAAAAAACAACAAAATTTGCCCTAAAAAGCAACAAGGCTATAGCCTTGTGTGCCTATCAAATTTTGCACTAAAAAGTAACAAAATTTGCCCTAAAAAGCAACAAGGCTATAGCCTTGTAAACCTATCAAATTTTGCACTAAAAAGCAACAAAATTTGCCCTAAAAAGTTACAAGCCTATAGCCTTGTATACCTATCAAATTTTGCACTAAAAAGTAACAAAATTTGCACTAAAAAGCAACAAAATTTGCCCTAAAAAGTTACAAGGCTATAGCCTTGTGTGCCTATCAAATTTTGCACTAAAAAGCAACAAAATTTGCCCTAAAAAGTTACAAGGCTATAGCCTTGTAAACCTATCAAATTTTGCACTAAAAAGCAACAAAATTTGCCCTAAAAAGTTACAAGGCTATAGCCTTGTATACCTATCAAATTTTGCACTAAAAAGTAACAAAATTTGCCCTAAAAAGCAACAAGGCTATAGCCTTGTAAACCTATCAAATTTTGCACTAAAAAGCAACAAAATTTGCCCTAAAAAGTTACAAGGCTATAGCCTTGTATACCTATCAAAGTGTGCACTAAAAGGCAACAAAATTTGCCCTAAAAAGTTACAAGGCTATAGCCTTGTAAACCTATCAAATTGTGCACTAAAAAGCAACAAAATTTGCCCTAAAAAACAATAAGGCTATAGCCTAGTAAACCTATCAAATGTTGCACTAAAAAGCAACAAAATTTGCATCAAAAAACAACAAAATTTCCCCTAAAAAGTTACAAGGCTATAGCCTTGTATACCTATCAAATTGTGCACTAAAAAGCAACAAAATTTGCCCTAAAAAACAATAAGGCTATAGCCTAGTAAACCTATCAAATGTTGCACTAAAAAGCAACAAAATTTGCATCAAAAAACAACAAAATTTGCCCTAAAAAGCAACAAGGCTATAGCCTTGTGTGCCTATCAAATTTTGCACTAAAAAGCAACAAAATTTGCCCTAAAAAACAACAAGGCTATAATAGCCTTGTACACCTATCAATTTTGCACTAAAAAGCAACAAAATTTGCCCTAAAAAGTTACAAGGCTATAGCCTTGTATACCTATCAAATGTTGCACTAAAAAGCAACAAAATTTGCCTTAAAAAGCAACAAGGCTATAGCCTTGTGTGCCTATCAAATTTTGCACTAAAAAGTAACAAAATTTGCCCTAAAAAACCAACAAGACTATATAGCCTTGTAAACCTATCAAAATTTGCATAAAAAACAACAAAATTTGCCCTAAAAAGCAACAAGGCCTTGTGTGCCTATCAAATTTTGCACTAAAAAGCAATAAAATTTGCCCTAAAAAGTTACAAGGCTATAGCCTTGTATACCTATCAAATTGTGCACTAAAAGGCAACAAAATTTGCCCTAAAAAGTTACAAGGCTATAGCCTTGTAAACCTATCAAATTGTGCACTAAAAAGCAACAAAATTTGCCCTAAAAAACAATAAAGCTATAGCCTAGTAAACCTATCAAATGTTGCACTAAAAAGCAACAAAATTTGCATCAAAAAACAACAAAATTTGCCCTAAAAAGCAACAAGGCTATAGCCTTGTGTGCCTATCAAATTTTGCACTAAAAAGTAACAAAATTTGCCCTAAAAAGCAACAAGGCTATAGCCTTGTAAACCTATCAAATTTTGCACTAAAAAGCAACAAAATTTGCCCTAAAAAGTTACAAGCCTATAGCCTTGTATACCTATCAAATTTTGCACTAAAAAGTAACAAAATTTGCACTAAAAAGCAACAAAATTTGCCCTAAAAAGTTACAAGGCTATAGCCTTGTGTGCCTATCAAATTTTGCACTAAAAAGCAACAAAATTTGCCCTAAAAAGTTACAAGGCTATAGCCTTGTAAACCTATCAAATTTTGCACTAAAAAGCAACAAAATTTGCCCTAAAAAGTTACAAGGCTATAGCCTTGTATACCTATCAAATTTTGCACTAAAAAGTAACAAAATTTGCCCTAAAAAGCAACAAGGCTATAGCCTTGTAAACCTATCAAATTTTGCACTAAAAAGCAACAAAATTTGCCCTAAAAAGTTACAAGGCTATAGCCTTGTATACCTATCAAAGTGTGCACTAAAAGGCAACAAAATTTGCCCTAAAAAGTTACAAGGCTATAGCCTTGTAAACCTATCAAATTGTGCACTAAAAAGCAACAAAATTTGCCCTAAAAAACAATAAGGCTATAGCCTAGTAAACCTATCAAATGTTGCACTAAAAAGCAACAAAATTTGCATCAAAAAACAACAAAATTTCCCCTAAAAAGTTACAAGGCTATAGCCTTGTATACCTATCAAATTGTGCACTAAAAAGCAACAAAATTTGCCCTAAAAAACAATAAGGCTATAGCCTAGTAAACCTATCAAATGTTGCACTAAAAAGCAACAAAATTTGCATCAAAAAACAACAAAATTTGCCCTAAAAAGCAACAAGGCTATAGCCTTGTGTGCCTATCAAATTTTGCACTAAAAAGCAACAAAATTTGCCCTAAAAAACAACAAGGCTATAATAGCCTTGTACACCTATCAATTTTGCACTAAAAAGCAACAAAATTTGCCCTAAAAAGTTACAAGGCTATAGCCTTGTATACCTATCAAATTGTGCACTAAAAGGCAACAAAATTTGCCCTAAAAAGCAACAAGGCTATAGCCTTGTAAACCTATCAAATTTTGCATTAAAAAGTAACAAAATTTGCCCTAAAAAACTAACAAGACTATATAGCCTTGTAAACCTATCAAAATTTGCATCAAAAAACAACAAAATTTGCCCTAAAAAGCAACAAGGCTAAAGCCTTGTGTGCCTATCAAATTTTGCACTAAAAAGCAACAAAATTTGCCCTAAAAAGTTACAAGGCTTTAGCCTTGTATACCTATCAAATTTTGCACTAAAAAGTAACAAAATTTGCCCTAAAAAGCAACAAGGCTATAGCCTTGTAAACCTATCAAATTTTGCACTAAAAAGCAACAAAATTTGCCCTAAAAAGTTACAAGGCTATAGCCTTGTATACCTATCAAATGTTGCACTAAAAAGCAACAAAATTTGCATCAAAAAACAACAAAATTTGCCCTAAAAAGCAACAAGGCTATAGCCTTGTAAACCTATCAAATTTTGCACTAAAAAGCAACAAAATTTGCATCAAAAAACAACAAAATTTGCCCTAAAAAGCAACAAGGCTATAGCCTTGTAAACCTATCAAATTTTGCACTAAAAAGCAACAAAATTTGCCCTAAAAAACAGTAAGGCTATAGCCTAGTAAACCTATCAAATGTTGCACTAAAAAGCAACAAAATTTGCCCTAAAAAGCAACAAGGCTATAGCCTTGTGTGCCTATCAAATTTTGCACTAAAAAGTAACAAAATTTGCCCTAAAAAGCAACAAGGCTATAGCCTTGTAAACCTATAAAATTTTGCACTAAAAAGCAACAAAATTTTCCCTAAAAAGTTACAAGCCTATAGCCTTGTATACCTATCAAATTTTGCACTAAAAAGTAACAAAATTTGCCCTAAAAAAGTACAAGGCTATAGCCTTGTATACCTATCAAATTGTGCACTAAAAAGCAACAAAATTTGCCCTAAAATTTGCCCTAAAAAGCTATCAAATGTTGCACTAAAAAGCAACAAAATTTGCCCTAAAAAGCAACAAGGCTATAGCCTTGTGTGCCTATCAAATTTTGCATTAAAAAGTAACAAAATTTGCCCTAAAAAACTAACAAGACTATATAGCCTTGTAAACCTATCAAAATTTGCATCAAAAAACAACAAAATTTGCCCTAAAAAGCAACAAGGCTAAAGCCTTGTGTGCCTATCAAATTTTGCACTAAAAAGCAACAAAATTTGCCCTAAAAAGTTACAAGGCTTTAGCCTTGTATACCTATCAAATTTTGCACTAAAAAGTAACAAAATTTGCCCTAAAAAGCAACAAGGCTATAGCCTTGTAAACCTATCAAATTTTGCACTAAAAAGCAACAAAATTTGCCCTAAAAAGTTACAAGGCTATAGCCTTGTATACCTATCAAATTTTGCACTAAAAAGTAACAAAATTTGCCCAAAAAAGTTAGAAGGCTATAGCCTTGTAAACCTATCAAATTTTGCACTAAAAAGCAACAAAATTTGCCCTAAAAAACAATAAGGCTATAGCCTAGTAAACCTATCAAATGTTGCACTAAAAAGCAACAAAATTTGCATCAAAAAACAACAAAATTTGCCCTAAAAAGCAACAAGGCTATAGCCTTGTGTGCCTATCAAATTTTGCACTAAAAAGTAACAAAATTTGCCCTAAAAAGCAACAAGGCTATAGCCTTGTAAACCTATAAAATTTTGCACTAAAAAGCAACAAAATTTGCCCTAAAAAGTTACAAGCTTATAGCCTTGTATACCTATCAAATTTTGCACTAAAAAGTAACAAAATTTGCACTAATAAGCAACAAAATTTGCCCTAAAAAAGTACAAGGCTATAGCCTTGTATACCTATCAAATTGTGCACTAAAAAGCAACAAAATTTGCCCTAAAATTTGCCCTAAAAAGCAATAAGGCTATAGCCTAGTAAACCTATCAAATGTTGCACTAAAAAGCAACAAAATTTGCCCTAAAAAGCAACAAGGCTATAGCCTTGTGTGCCTATCAAATTTTGCACTAAAAAGTAACAAAATTTGCCCTAAAAAACCAACAAGACTATATAGCCTTGTAAACCTATCAAAATTTGCATCAAAAAACAACAAAATTTGCCCTAAAAAGCAACAAGGCTATAGCCTTGTGTGCCTATCAAATTTTGCACTAAAAAGCAACAAAATTTGCCCTAAAAAGTTACAAGGCTATAGCCTTGTATACCTATCAAATTTTGCACTAAAAAGTAACAAAATTTGCCCTAAAAAGCAACAAGGCTATAGCCTTGTAAACCTATCAAATTTTGCACTAAAAAGCAACAAAATTTGCCCTAAAAAGTTACAAGGCTATAGCCTTGTAAACCTATCAAATTTTGCACTAAAAAGCAACAAAATTTGCCCTAAAAAGTTACAAGGCTATAGCCTTGTATACCTATCAAATTGTGCACTAAAAAGCAACAAAATTTGCCCTAAAAGGCAACAAAATTTGCCCTAAAAAGCAACAAGGCTACAGCCTTGTATACCTATCAAATTTTGCACTAAAAAGTAACAAAATTTGCACTAAAAAGCAACAAAATTTGCCCTAAAATTTGCCCTAAAAAGCAACAAGGCTATAGCCTAGTACCCATTTTGCACTAAACAGCAACAAATTTTGCACTTAAAAGCAACAAAATTTGCCCTCAAAAGCAACAAGGCTATAGCATTGTAAACCTATCAATTTTGCACTAAAAAGCATCAAAATTTGCCCTACAAAAGCAACAAGGCTATAGCCTTGTATACCTATCAAAGTTTGCACTAAAAAGCAACAAAATTTGCCCTAAAAAGCAACAAGGCTATAGCCTTGTATACATATCAAATGTTGCACTAAAAAGCAACAAATTTTGTACTAAAAAGCAACAAAATTTGCCCTAAAAAGCTACAAGGCTACAGCCTTGTATACCTATCAAATTTTGCACTAAAAAATAACAAAATTTGCCCTAAAAAGTTACAAGGCTATAGCCTTGTATACCTATCAAATTGTGCACTAAAAGCAACAAAATTTGCCAAAAAGCTTGCCCTAAAAAGCAATAAAGCTATAGCCTTGTAAACCTATCAATTTTGCACTAAAAAGCAACAAAATTTGCCCTAAAAAGCTACAAGCCTATAGCCTTGTATACCTTTCAAATGTTGCACTAAAAAGCAACAAAATTTGCCCTAAAAAGCAACAAGGCTATAGCCTTGTATACCTATCAAATTTTGCACTAAAAAGCAACACAATTTGCCCTAAAATGCAACAAGGCTATAGCCTAGTAAACCTATCAAATGTTGCACTAAAAAGCAGCAAAATTTGCCCTAAAAAGCAACAAGGCTATAGCCTTGTGTGCCTATCAAATTGTTCACTAAAAAGCAACAAAATTTGCCGAAAAATTTGCCCTAAAAAGCAATAAGGCTATAGCCTAGTAAACCTATCAAATGTTGCACTAAAAAGCATCAACATTTGCCTTACAAAAGCAACAAGCCTATAGCCTTGTATACCTATCAAAGTTTGCACTAAAAAGCAACAAAATTTGCCCTAAAAAACAACAAGGCTACAGCCTTGTATACCTATCAAATGTTGCACTAAAAAGCAACAAATTGTGCACTAAAAAGCAACAAAATTTGCCCGAAAAAGCTACAAGGCTATATATAGCCTTGTAAACCTATCAAATGTTGCACTAAAAAGCAACAAAATTTGCCTAAAAAGCAACAAGGCTATAGCCTTGTATACCTATCAAATTTTGCCCTAAAAAGCAACAAGGCTATAGCCTTGTGTGCCTATCAAATTTTGCACTAAAAAGCAACAAAATTTGCCCTAAAAAGCAACAAGGCTATAGCCTTGTATACCTATCAAATTTTGCACTAAAAAGCAACCAAATTTGCCCTAAAATTCAACAAGGCCTTGTATACCTAAAAAGCACTAAATTTTGCCATAAAAAGCAAACTTTGATGCAAAATTTAAGTAAACAAGGCTTTTATTGACGTACGCAATGCACAAGTACACATTTAATAAGTACACATTAGATAAGTACACTCTTAATAAGTGCACATTAGATAAAAACAGAATGCCTTGTTACATTTGTGGGAAAAATATGTACAAAGCTATAATGTAGCCATGTAACCATGGGTATTTATCAATTTGTGCCGTTATATGCACCAAATAATAACAAGGCCAAATAATCACAAAGTTTGCCTTACAAACTATCAAACTATCAAACTATGCTCTTAAATACGCAAACATGTCTCCAATCAGGTCGAAAGTTTGACAAGATTTTAGGTCTACCAGCGAACTTGACTGGTGGCAAACGTCTTTATAAAATAAAAGAAACCAAACTTGTGGTGAGTTTTTGTGTGTCAGCTATTACCCAAGCTCTCAAATTTCGCTTTAGTTTGAATAAAAAGAGTAGACTTTACAGAATAATAATTTTATTGAGGAACTTACATAAAATTAAAGGATACCAGCATGCTCGTTGACGTATAACCAAAAAATTAAGCCACTCTGATGTAGACTTACAGTACATTGTAGGTTACAACTCTAATAAGTATTGTTTGAAGCTTTGCATGGTGTTGAGAAATAAAAAGAAACCATAAACATAGAGTAAACTTGTGGCTACAACCATTTGTAAATCTCTTAGGGTGAGTGTTGGCTCTGAAAATAGCCGGTTTTGTCTCGATGTTGGGTACAGTATACTCTGCAGCTCGTCTTCAGGAGAATGCTGGTCGTGGTGGAGCTTTGTAGTGCTGAATGGACGAGCATTTGGGCGGGAAGAATAGGAGCTGTTCTTGGCCAGTGAAGACCAAACGGTCAAGACCAAACAGGCTCTTTTCAGAGCCAACACTCACCCTAAGAGATTATTTACACATGGTTGTATCCACAAGTTTACTATTTATTTACAGTTTCTTCTAACAACTCTAATAATAATAATAATAGTAATAATAAACAGCTTTTATATAGCGCTTCACACAGAAAGTCTGGAAGCGCTTTACAAGAAAAACATCAATAAACCAATAAACCAAATGAACAAACTCTAGCCACGAACTACAAACATAAGAAGCATTCATGAAGTCATAGACTCTGTCAACCAATCTATAAACTGGACCACTTTGGTGTAAAATCCATACTTGCCTTCCCTTGCACAGCCTTCACCCCAGCTACAAATTCCTGTCATGTACCATTTACCATCCATCTCTTGAGCCAGGGGTCCACCGCTGTCCCCTTGACAAGTGTCGCCTTTCAAAGCTTGTGAGTATCCTGCACAAAACATATTGTCAGAAACATAAACTTCTGTTGACTCCTTACAAGATCTTTGTAAGACGATAGGAATATTGAGTTCCTTCAGATAGCGAGGGTATGCACCGTTTTCAATTATTTGTCCCCAACCTGCAACATGAGCTGTTTCTCCTGGCACCAGTAGTTCGTCCGATGTACGCACATTTGGCAGACAGATTGGAGTGATGTAATTGGTGAATGATTGAACCCTACTTTCCAGCTCTATCAAGGCAATATCACTATCTAAGGTTACTGGGTTGTAGTCGGGGTGTAAAATATACCGTGACACTTGCATTCGTATCTCCTCCGGTTCGATAAGAAGGGTGTCGTGATCTCCCAAGCGAACTTCTAAATGTTCAGGTCTTGATATTCCCTTAAAACAGTTAGCGGCTGTGACTACCCAGCGATAGTTTATCAAGCTGCCTCCGCAGAAAGGCTCCATATTGCTACGTCTCCAGAGGCGAGCTATCCATGGGGAGGAGCCCTTCAAGGCTGTCTGACCATTCACAATTTTCCCTTTGTCTTCTTCAGTGCTTTCGTCGGCAACAACTCCTTGTGCCCTCACAGTGCCACAAACTGTCAAGGCAAACAAAATTAACAATCAAGCGAAGTCTGATAAAAATAATAGTAATATTAGTGGCTTCTTATATAGCTCGCGTGTCTGTCACTCAGTGATGCTCAAGGCGCTTTAATACAGTATTTCCTGCAAGGTATTTAAAAAAAGAAATTATGCAAGTTTGACCAAAACAAGGCTAAAAGCCACTCTAGGTATTAACGAGATACAAGGAAGAAAACACAGAAATGCAGAAACTCAGTGGAGCTGAAGGTAGGAATTGATATTCCTCTTAAAATATGGCAGATCATAGGATGAAGGGAAACATGCAACAGGCAAGGAGTTCCAAAGAGATGCAGTACGAGGGAAAAAAAGCTACTGGAGTAGCTCTTTGTTCTACATCTCGGCACAGCCACAGTATAAAGATGAGAACGAGCAGAAAGCCTGGTTAAATTATGAGATATACTCCTTTTAGGAAGCACCAAGTTATGGTTTACAGGTGCTTTTACAGGGTGCTGTGGCGCAGAAGGCTGCCAATCCAGCCAGGAACACTGGTGGAAACCCTTCTCTCTTTTTGATAAGTGCACCGCGTTCTTACATGCGTTACACACTCACACAGGACCAACAGTTTTACATCCCATCTGAAGGACGAAGCAATGGCTAAAGGACACAAGTTTCATGACTTGAACTCGAACCAACACTCTGCTGATCAGAAACACAAGAGATTGAATTAGGTGCTCTTAACCACTTTGCCACGACACTTCCACAAACAAACTTTTCAGGAAAGAAACATTAAAATAACCTCTAAAAAGTATTAATCTAGCTGTTTAGTGGTGGTTTGAAGTATTTCAAACAAATTGAGTAAAGATTTTGTTATTCACTTGTTGTATATGAAAACCGTTTTGGGGCATTTTCAACATAACAACATTAAACGGAGATAAAAGGACCCAATGTTCTCTACAAATACTTTAAATGCCATTCATAAATACCTAAGACAGTTTATCCATTCTGACTGGTCAAGCGGGCATCACGTTGGGGTATTTGAACGGATGATATAACACCAGTAAAAAGTGTTGAAACATGGGCATGACACGCGAGCTTGCACCTGTTCTTGACAGTTTCTTCATTCCTATTGGTCGAGAGCAACGGTGGAACAGTTGTGCCACATCACGCGATACGCGCAATGCGCAAAGCAATCTCCTTATAAGGAGTTGTTTACCCGAGGGCCTTACCATTTCATAGCTGGAGGGGTGTTGTGTTGAAAGAAAACATTGAACAATTATAATTTTTGTGTTGATGTATTTGACCGAAAAGGTATTTATGAATGGGAATCAAAGTGTGTTCAATCGGTTTTCAACTAGTGGTTTAAACCAGCAGAGGCCTGACTCTTGATAATTTACCTTGACTTTGTCTCAGCAGGCCATGTTGGGATTAAACCACTAGTCGAAAACATCTTCACCACACATTGATTCCCTTATCAACATTCTTAGTACTACCAATCCCTTCACTTTTTGAAATATCTTTATTTAGGAGTACCAAAAACAGGCATGACATTTGGGCCCCTGAAATTTTTTTTATTGAGCACAAGGGCTGAAATGTACACGTGGTTAAGGCATCAATTGACTTTTAAGGCCTTATAAATAAAAAAACAAATCTGATTTTCCAAAGGGTTAAACAAATGGAAAACAGACTAAATTAGAAAGAATATCATGCCTGAAAAAAACAACCCAGGACAAAAAACTGTGTCATGTTTTCCACACCATAGAGTGCAATGTACATGCACTTACCATTGGACACTTCAAGGCCGGATGTAACACTCAAATATGCTGAGGCTACTCCAAGCTTTTTATCAGAATGCGTCTTGCTGTACGCAGCACATGAATACATCCCAGAATCTGCCATCCTAGCATCACTCACTATTAGATTAGCTTCAAATATCTCATAGATTCTGGCATTCAGGTCTAAATGACGGCCGTCTTTCTCCCAGTACAGGTCAACAACCGCATTGGTAGAGCAAAAGAAGACATGATTGGCTCCTTCTGAGATGTTGGCCGCCATGGGAACGGTCGCAAATAGTTCGGAATCTTCTTCTGATTCGTCCTCTGGAGAAGAGTCCGCAGAGTAGTCGTAACTTAGCACTGAATCCGAGTAGAAGGCCTCATCAGTAACTGGACATTTTGAGAGATCAAAACAAGTTGAGCTGAGTGTTATTGACCCCTTGCACGCACTTAACACGCAGCGACTGTGCCGCGCTCACCATTCTGCACCTTAAATCTGTTAAATCTGCACCTTAAATCTGTGGAAAACAAACTTTCATGCAAATTTGGGAGTTTTTATATCAATCAAAGATGGTCTACAACTATGCTAGTACACACAACGGGTCGGATGTGTGGTCACGCAACAATTATTAACAAGCCTGATCTTTCCTAGCCTGAACATCTGATGTCACATTTCGAGGCTCATGAACATTGTAAGTTGACAAAACGGCATCGCATAGCGTTCAATAAACACAAATTCCAACGTGTACTTCATATTCAAAGCGTGTACAGAATGGCGCGCATCTCTCTTTGCGGTCATGTCACTTTTGTGCATGAGCATCACCAGGGCGCCCTCTAGTTCTTATGAATAACTCTATGTTGTGGATTAAGACAGGGGACCAGTCTAGAGCTTTTCCTAAAATACAGCATTCTAACATGGGGTTCTCATTTCAGAACCACAACTTCAATTCTTCAGAGAAGTGCTCTCCAATCAAATGTAAGGCGGGTGATGTCTTGGGATTTTCGCCTGATTTTAGGAATTTCTCAAAAGTGAGCCTTCAAATTTGTCTTGAGAAGAACAAAATCTACATGGATTCCATGTAAAAAGGTTCTGCGTCTAGAATACATGTAAGGTGGCTAGCAAAACCATCTTATCTAATTGAGATCAAACAAGGGTATTTAATAGGATCAAAGCTGATTTGTCATCCAGAAAACTGTTTAAATAATGGATATTTTAATACCCAGACTTTCCTTACATGTGTATCCATAGACATATTCATATCAAAAATTACACACACAAAACACGTAAAATCGCATTCCTGGTGTGTTTTCAGTTTCTTTATCCAACAAGTATACCATCAATTCAAAAATGTTTATATTTTGTTTTCACTAGATAAGTTAGTTCAAGTGTTTCTTAACTCAACAACAGCTTGCCATGATGATGGATTTAAGGAGAAATGCAAAAATGAGAATAAATTCTGGTGTAAAGAGTTAGGGTTATGTCACACGAGGCAATTTACAGGCAACCAGTTCCAGGCAATCTCCAAGAAGATAAGCCATTCACATTTCATTGTTCACATACTTTGCTCGTTGATCGTAGGACATTGTTAAAATGGACCCCTGTGCGACAAAAGTGGTCCTGTAGCTTGTACTGTAGGTGGTTGCCTCCAAGGTGCCAGCAAAATTTGCCTTGTATGACAAGGCCCTAAAGAGAACAAACATTGTGGAAGTGTCGTGGCCAAGCGGTTAAGAGCATCGAATTCAAACTCTGGTGTTTCTGATCAGCAGAGTGTGGGTTCGACGGCCAGCCGTGACACTTGTGTCCTTAAGCAAGACACATAACCATTTCTTCGTCCTTCGGATGGGATGTAGAGCCGTTGGTCCCATGTGTTGTGTAAACGCATGTCAAAATAACCAAGTGCCCTTATCGAAAAGAGAAGGGGTTCGCCCCGGTGTTCCTGGCTGGATTGGCAGCATATTGCGCCACAGCACCTTTACATGGTGCTAAGGATTAGGTCTTATATCTCAAACTTCGTCCCACTCCTTCGGCAAAAGGCGCGCTATAAATACAGTTATTATTATTATTATTATTATTACCTCGTAGAGAGAATGGAGCAATAATAAGAGGACCGCCAGGAAGATGAGCTTTACAGACAAAATCACCCTGATGCTTTTCCTCCATTCTTGGAATTACAAGTGTCTTGCCATCATCATCAATCACAATGCCTTCAGTTGCTTTACCTGCAAAGTAGGAATTTGAAAAATGGAATGTACAATTCTAAAACAACACTGTGTATTAAATAATCCTCTTAAAAAAATTCCTGAAAATAGCGGGGCATAAAATCACCAAGATTAGCAATTTACAGAAACGAATGGACCCTAATGGTTCAATTGTGAATCACACATGAACCAAATTGATGTGTCAGTAGGCCATGTTCAGACAAACTAATAAAGTTAGACCCAAACCATTACAACTTTACTAGCAGACACGGGTCGTTATTAAAGCATGACCAAGGAGGCTGGCGGGGCTCTGGCAAGGGGCCCCGACTTGGTGGGAAGCATCCTTTTTGGAGCACTCACCTTGAGAGAGTGAGTGGTCGATTAGCTGTTGCCAGGGGCTCACTCCCCCCGGAGGCGACACAGGGAAACTAATCGGATGCACCCAGTGTTACTTTTTATTTTCCGAACCATGCAAAGCTTCAATTATCACAGTTCAATTATCGCTTCAAGCTTCAATTATCAGATCGTTCTCCGATTATTTAATCCATGCCCACCCTTCATCTCCCCCATATCTTTACCTTCTGGAAGTAAGTTATCATCTTTTAACCATGAGAAAACAGCGCCCTCTTTGTTCACCTCGCACTCCTTTTCCACCAGATCTCCTACCTGTAAATCCAGGCTGTGCATGGGTTGAATGATGAACTCTAGCACTCTGTCTCCATCTGGTTGTTTGGACAAACCATTATTAACCAACTCGCTTTCTGAAAAAGGAGGCAAAACAAGAGATAAGAATCTATAGGCTCTGTTGATGACACTCCCCTTGCATGGTACCAACAAGGGATGTAAATTAATTCAATTCAATTTATTTATTTATTTCATCACAGATTTACAAGTAAAAAGTTAAAATTGTTTTAAAAAGATTTAAATTTGAATTTAAGGTGGCGTCTAGACTTGATACCGACTAGACTAACCAGAAACCATAGAGCACAGGGAGACAATGCACTAGAGCATGGTCAGTTAGGGCAATTCGAGAGCTATGTCACAGTTTCTAGTCAAGTCTAGTTACTCACCCAAACTTGCTCCCTGTTGGAAGCTACGTAGGGGGGAGGGGGTGGAAGGGTTGATGTTGACATTTTCAACAAGTGACGATATAAATGGTTTAAAAATGCAAGTAAGGGGGTTTCACTCAAATATCCATCAAGTGTGCTCAGAAAGCTTGCAAAGTTGTATTTGTTAGATTGCTTGTTTTCCAAGCATTGGAATTCAAATGACTGTTAAAACGCACACATGAACCATGGTATAGAAAACATAGGAAGACCACCAACATCAGAGCTAGATATCTCAGTTGGAAGTGCCCCAGCACGCTTTTCCGGATATGAGGTTCAAGTCTTCCCCCCAACTCGCCACCCCCCAAAAATGCTTTTATTTGTTTTATCCTTTTGTAAAGACATTGCCCAACAAGATGCCACTCAGGGTGAGAGCCACATAGATATTAATTAAGGACAATTAGAATGGAGTAAAGATGAGAGCTAACATTTCTCTGGAATTCTGATAGATTGTACAGCAAGATACGGGTACAGGAGAGAGCTCCGAAATGCAACAGTAAAGGGCTGGAAGATATGGCTGAATGTCTCCCCAAAAAAGGTGTTTTTGCCCCCATATATTGTCTTAAAAAATTAAAAAATAAACATAAAAATGCAGACAACTTTTTTAGACAGCCCTTATGAATCTGCCAAAGATCGGTAATGCCATTCTGCAAATCCAGAAACTTTATTATTTTGTAGTACCGACTTCTGTATTAACTTATGTTGCCAGTCGTGGTGACTAGGCATAGCATTACAGTATCTTTGGGAGATTCATCATTAACGTATTTAACCTCAGCGGGACTGTTACTTTGGGCTAGGAAATAATTGTAGTAGTTGGCCATACACAAATTATATTATGTTACTCTATTACCATAAGATCTGGAGTAATTTCGCTACTTTTATTTCATTCTGTGACAGTTGTGATGAAACTGAAACTGTGCTGTTTTAGAAACCTAGTAACCGCTTAACTCCAACAGCGCCCTCAATAGACAAATAATAATAATCGTATTTATACCACGCTTTTTTCCAAAGGATACAAAGCGCCATGTATTTACTGCAAGGTGAGTAAGAAGAAGTTTGAATTACGAGACCTAATTCTTAGCAACATGTAATGGTTTAAAAGGTGCTGTGGCGCAATATGCTGCCAAAAGCAAAGTTCACTGAGTTTGGGAGTTTACTGAGTTTGGGCGTTACACCTTTTATTAGAGAACTGGTGTGAAACTTCAAGGGGGACACGACTAGACCAAGTCTAACTTCGTAAGTATAATGTAAGTATTAGTATAATAATAATAACCCGTTTTTATATAGCTCTTTTCACACCCGGAGGGCGTCCCAGAGCGCTTCACATTATTACCCCTGGTCATTGGGCCTTATTTCACTCCTCAAATCATCTCAGCTCCCTGGTGGGAAGTATACAGCCTTGTGCAACATTAATATGCATTACTCGGCTAAATCGATCACATAACCATCTCTGCCCTCACAGGTGCCCTGCTCAGGGACACAAGTGTCACGACCGAGAATCGAACCGACACTCTGCTGAACAGAAACACCAGAGCTTGAGTTCAGTACTGTCATCCACTCGGCCACGACACCCCAGTATTACCTTGAGTTGTAAATGAAGCATAAAATCCACCCTTCTGATCGGCACTGTCTGAGACGAACTTGATGATGAGTTGACGGGTGAATGACTGAATCAAACCAGGGACATTGTTCCCGCAGTATCGACCAACATCTGCATCTGAAGTCAAGACGGAGAAAAGAAAACAAACAATCAAAGGAATCAATTCATTGTCATATAGCCTAGATGTTAAATTTGCATCGGGGATAGAGAATATTCCTTTTTTTTCTTTCTTATATACACCGATGTGTGTTAGCACTGTTTACTCGGTACTTTCCCGAGATCTGTGAACAACAATCACAGGCATATTACTCTGGAGGGATTCGAACCCACGACCTTTGCATCTCCAGAGCAGTGTCGTATCACTAGCTCTGAAGTTGCAAAGGACATGGGTTCAAATCCCACCCAAGTAATATGCCTGCGATCGGGAAAAGTACCGAGTACACAGTGCTCACTCACATCTGTGTATATGGGTGGAGGTAAAATGAATATTCAATTCATTGTCACAATACACACAACCCATTTGGCTCCCTCACAAATATCAACATTTCCCCACTGGGAGGGAGAGGGGTTTTCATGCCTGCTGTACGCTTTCATGTAAATCTGTTTAAAGCCATTGGACACTTTCTGAACAGAACAAAAATTAAAAGTTCACAGATTTACAAATAATTTACAGGGTTTACAGAAGGTAATGGTGAAAGACTTCCCTTGAAATATTATTCCATGAAACCCTTTACTTTTTGAGAAAACATTAAAACAATTCTCGATATAGAGAATAACGGATTTATTTTAAACACATGTCATGACACACGGCGAAACGTGCGGAAACAAGGGTGGGTTTTCCCGTTATTTTCTCCAGACTCCAATGACTGATTGACAGGTTTGTTATTTTATATATAAGTTGTGATACACGAAGTGTGGGCCTTTAGACAATCCTGTTAACTGATGTTGTGCGATTCTTTAATGTAAATCTGATGACATTGTGCTTTGGGTTACAAAAAATACCCAAGCATTTCAAACAGTTTAAACTTTTGTCAACAAAATTTTCCCTTGTAAAAGCCATCAAGCTTCCTTTAAATTTGTTACTCTAAATAGTAACTGCATAGCCCATAGTTGCAGGTACAACCATGTACGAGTCTCTTTTGGGAGGGGAATTGTTGGCTCTGAAAAGAACTGTTATGATTTTTACTTACTGTTCTTTTTAATGAAAACTTAGCAGTTTTTGTGTCAGTGCAAAAATAGTGTAGCTCCAAAGGTAGCACTTGTTACACCATGCGACCACACCATACAACCACACAGCTCTTTTCAGAGCCAACATCCCACCCAAAAGAGATTTACAGATTGTTGTATCCACATCGTTTACTAGTTAAAGGGACACATGCTTTGGATCAGGTGAGTTGTCTATGAAAATAAAATAAAACCGTTTGTTATAAAATGCTTATGGTAAGAAAGACGTTTTATAAGTAGAATATAATAATCCACACATGTGTATGCCTCGAAATTGCATGGTTTTCCTTATAAGTTGTGAATTAAGACGACACACCATTTTGTGGAATCAAGTTTTCAACTCCATAAAATGGCTGACCGTGTTAGTTTGTAAAAGGAAAACCTCGCCATTTCAAGGCAAGTTTGTGTGGATCATTATATTCTAATTTTAAAACATCTTTCTAACCATAATAATTTCAGAACAAACGGTTTCAAACACTTTGCATGGACCAACTCGACCGATCCAAGGCAATGTGTTCCTTTAAAGCAAATACCTTCAGCACTGCTGTTCTTGATGATTACGTAATCGAAGATACAGGGAACTTCCTCCAGGTCGAAGAAGCTGAAAGTTAAATCAATCCGTCTGTTGATTGGAGCATTGATCTCAATGGTGCAGTCTTTATTCCTTGGATACTGATCAGGGTACCTGAGGGATGTGATGTTTCCTTGACGAGCATTGTGCCAAATCTGATTGCAGTCACCTAATCACAAATAATGATAATCATAATAATAATAATTAGTTCTTATTTTAAAGCATTTCACAATACTGTAGCATTGGTGCCCATCAGCCAGCAGAGGGCGCCAGCATGGCTCTGCGGTGGAGCTAGTTGTTGGTGGGGCCCCCTACTGGAAGATTGGGAAACCCGCTTGCCTCGAGATGTTTTCCTTTTGTACTCTTAAGAACGAATGTCTGGAATAAGAATGTCAGGAAGTCAAGCAGAATTAACGCTTTTTATTGTTGTTTGTTGTTGTTATTGACATGTTGTTGTTATTTACACGCATGTTTAGTGTGACAATACTGTCTTTATGCGCTTTACATAAGTGCCCTGGTCATTGGGCCAAGAACATTCCTTTAATCTTTCTCAGCTCCCTGGAGATACAGCCCTGAGCAGCTGTGGTGCTCCAGTGGCTTTGTCAAACACAATATCAACCTCTACCCTCACAGGTACACATTAAACACCTGAGTGAAAAGAACCATTTATAGTAACGTATCTTGCTCAGGGACATAAAGTGTCAAGACCAGGATTCCAACCTACACTCCACTGACTTTTCCACAAGAAATTGAATTTGATGCTCTACACCACTCGGCCATGACACCCAGAAACAATCAACAAAAACTCTAGATGTGTGAACAAATTGATTTGAGATGAACAGTGTGGCAGGTAGAGGTATGTCGTGGCCACAGGTAGTGGTATGTCGTAGCCACAGGCAGGAGTGCGTTTTGGCGAGCCCAATCAAAGCCCAACCGACCCAACAAGTCGGTTACCGGTTGTTATGAACAGCATTGTCAACGCGCTCAACCACACACACAAAAACGCTCAACCGGTGACCAATGTTTCTGGTTGGGGGTTGCCAAAACGCACTCCAGTTTACTGCAAGTTCTGATTGCTGAATGATCAGACTGTAGGGGTCAGATTCCGGTAAAGACAGTTGTGTCCTAAGGCAATGTGGTGCACTCATGTGATGAGACAGGGAGGCCTACCCGGGGCAGTTATAGACTGTCTGCCTACAGGTACAATAGACTGATCCATTAAGCTCCGCCCGATTGAGTTTGACCACTCACAACCCATTGCGCAACAAAATGTTTGACATGCTTGTGCGTATGCTTGGTGCGCACACGGCAGAGTTGTGCAGAATAGCATGAGAGAGGGTTACGTTTTCTTGCTCACACGTGCGCCGTGAGCAACCCTAATGGATCGGTCTATTCAAGGCACAGGTTGCCCTAAGCTGCGCTGGATAGACAAAGTGGAGTGGTAGAAGTGTAGGAGAGCTGAGAAGAGCAGCGATTGAAAGAGAGCAGGTGAAGGCGGCGACTCTAGGAGGATGAGGAGGTCACGCACCATTTCTTTGCCGAATGATGATGGTAATGCAAGGCACATCACCATTATTGCTACTCTTAAAGGGTCTGGGTACTTTTTGTAGACCAAACAACACAATGACCACAGATTTACAATAAACTTACACGGTTTAAAGATAATGATGGTAGAAAGCTTCCCTGAAATTATTACTTGCTGTCAATCTGTAGATATTGTGTTTTGTGTTACAAAAAGTACCCAAATCCTTTAAACCAGGTGTATAAATTGGAACCTGAGACGGTATTGTATTATAATCCCTTAGTGCTAAATTCAGCAGCCTGGTGTTGTATGCACTAAAGGGAGATGAGAAAGTTGCAGGAATGGTCGGAAAGCTTATAAGAACCAAAATCTTAATAGGATGTTCATCCTAAGACTTCAGTTTCCGACTTGTTTTCACTATGAGGAGAAATCTTTTTTGGAGGTGATTTAGTCAATGTTCTAATTCAAATGCATGACACATAAAAAACAGAGGGGTACCAAAACAAAAATACATATAGTTTCATAAAGATTGCAACCCTGTTAACATGGCAAAAGTCATCCCCTCACTGCACTGTTTTGGTACTAAATATTTTTTTGAAGTGTTGGCAGTTGTATGGTCTTTTGAGCACCACAAAATTGTTCACCTGTTTCCCCAAGGGTTGAACATCATGCCACATACAAGATAATCCCTAACATAAATTTATAGCAAAAAAGAACAAACTGGGGTTGCCTCCCAAGATAATTTTCCGTAGGTTGAACCAAGTGTTTATATCGAAAACATGAAGACTGAATTATCTTTGCTCTTCGAGAAAACCAATGTATCAAAGTAATTGTGTATGTATATCTGGTAATGAAACCAAGAATGCCTAATATTTAAAGTGAACTCAATCATTGTAGTTTGCAAGCCTTAGGAAACCAGTGAGCTTACTATGTCATGTATATGCAACAGAAACACCAGGGTTAACTGGTTGTGACACTTGTGTCCTTATATATAAGATACTTAAAGGCAGTGGACACTATTGGTAATTACTCAAAATAATTATTAGCATAAAACCTTACTTGGTAATGAATAATGGGGAGAGGTTGATGGTATAAAACATTGTGAGAAATGGCTCCCTCTGAAGTTACGTAGTTTTTGAGAAAGAAGTAATTTTCCACGAATTTGATTTTGAGACCTCAAGTTTAGAATTTGAGGTCTCGAAATCAAGCATCTAAAAGCACACAACTTCATGTGACAAGGGTGCTTTTTCTTTCATAGTTTTCTCGCAACTCGGACGACCAATCGAGCTCAAATTTTCACAGGTTTGTTATTTTATGCATATGTTGATATACACCAAGTGAGAGGACTGGTCTTTGACAATAACCAATTGTGTCCACTGTCTTTAACCATGATTGCTTCATAAAAAGTTGGGGGGGGAGGGGTAGTGCTTTCTGCTCAACCAGCCAGGCTTCTGATGGATGATACCCAAGACTACATCCGTATGGACTGTAAAGGGGGTAACCCTGTTTCACTCCCAGGAGTAGGTGGCAACAGCCCCTGGCAAAAAAACTTGATTGTAACCCACACCTGGTCTTCATGGCATTGTGTGTCTAGCGACTTTCATAAAAATAAGGGAATCAATGTGTGGTGAAGAGGTTTTCAACTAATGGTTTAATCCCAACGGGGCCTGGTTCTTGATAATTTTACCGAAACGAAGTCGAGGTAAATTATAAAGAACCAGGCCTCGGCGGGTTAAACCACTAGTTGAAAACCGATTCAACACACTTTGATTCCCATTCATAAATACCTTTTCGGTCAAAAACATCATCACTTTTTGGTCAAAAAGTAAAATAAACGCAAAAAATATAATTATTCAATGATTTATTTCAACACCCCTCCAGCTAAGAAATGGTAAAGCCCTCTGCCGCCCTCGGGTAAACAACTCCTTATAAGGGAATGCTTTGCGCGTCGCGTGTATCGCGTGACGCGGCACAACTGTTTCAGCCGTTGCTCTCGACCAATAGGAATAAAGAAACTGTCTTGTAAGAACAGGTGCAAGGCTGCGTGTCACGCCCATGAATTAACACTTTTTACCGGTCATAAACAAGGGTTTATACACACCCACGTGACGCACTCTCCACCAATAGGAATAGCGAAACTGTCTGAGGTATTTATGAATTTAAAATTAAGAACCCTGCCTTTCCGTGATATTAAGTGTTCTGGGTTCTTTTACGCACACCCCCCAGCAATCCAAATACACAAGACCTTTGCAATCCCAAGGCTGAGGCAATAATCAGGTCTTGAACTAGGGGAGGCTGAGGAGGGCATCAGCTCTGTTGCACCTGGTATATATTAGCCTTCTTCCTGCAAAATGAAAAATGCCCTGGACCCTCTCAAAGATGTAAGAGGCCCGATAGTTATTAAAACTTTGTTAAAACTCACCAACTTCCTCAACAAACTGACTGTCCGCATCTTCCTCTGATTTCTCCCCACTGAAATCATTCTCAGCATCTGGACCCTCCGTGTGGTCTTCTTCCCCCCCTCCAATTAAGGGTTTCGCACTGCTATTCTCCCCAATAGAATCACCAGAGACTTTAGTGTCATCTTCATCTGTGCTCTCAATAACAAGATCATCAAACTCTCCTATGGCTTGATACCCAATCTCAAATCCCTTGAAAGAATCTGCTTCGTCACTGTGGAATGTCACAAAGACTTCAGACAATGTGGAGGTGAAAGCTTGTGGCAGGTTCGTGCCACAGTACTGTCCAACTTTGGGCGACCATGCATCTGGACCATCATATAACACCAGATAGTCATATCTGAAAGAGCACAAAGAACAATAATAATAATAAGGGGAAAATCAGCTGAAAAGTTGCATGCCTGCACCATGCACAGCTAAAATCCTGTGAATCACATGAGTTGAAAATTAGTGATGGAGTCAAATTGATAGTTAGATGATGTTGAATGCAACACACACAGCAAATACTTTCTAAACTGAAATAATAGTAGACTTGTGGGTACAATCATGTAATAGTTATCTTTTGAAGGAGTGTTGGCTCTGAAAAGAGTCGGTTTGGTCACAATTGTTTTTGTTTTTTTCCACGCTTGAAGATAAGCAGAGTATGCTGTTCGAATCGTCAAGACCAAACCAGTTTTTTTTTCATAGAGCCAACACTCCCTCAAACTGCAAACAATCAAAGAAGAACGAGGGGTGTGGGGGGGGGAATCCTCTATGACAATATGTGGGTTTTTTCAGGGGAGGGGGGGCTGCTGGTACCAATTTGAGCACGCGTGTTGAACCAGTGTGGATCGAAAAAAATATCCAGTAAATTTGTACATTTCAAAGTCACAAGTCACACTTCCAGGAGGGGGGGGGGGTATGATGAAGCAACTAGATAGGCATTCTGGGGGGAAAATCACACATACAGTGGGCCTGGGCCAAATTTCATAGAGCTGCTTAAGCAAACAATATTGCTTTTACCAGAAATGAGCAGAATACCAGTCACCAATTGTAGTTGTGACATGGTAGTATGGCTGGTAACCTTACTCTGGTAAGCGTAATCAACTCCCTTCCTTAGCACATTTAGGAGAGTTAACCAACGGTTCTTTTCAGAACCACCCCAGAACCAACTCATTTAGAGATTCTCATTACATGGTGTTACCGCAAACCTTTCCTGGGTACCAGGCAGTAGGATTAATTTGTATACTCACTGACAATTCCTCTGAGGTTCCACATCCATTGAGAGGAAACTGACTATGACCTGATTGCCTTGATTTGTCCTTATACGCCATGAACACAAGTCCAGGTCCACAGGGTAGTTGTTTGGAAAGTCCGGGCTGGTAAAAGACTTAACGTCTGTCTTTATAGCAATGAGTGGAGCAACCTTTCCACATCTATCTGAAACAGTCAAAAAAGTATTGAGGGACAATATTTTACCTTGATTATTAAAATAGACAACAAGAAAGCTTAGGGTCGAAAACTGTTCTTTTTTGCAACAACAAAAATGTAACAGACAAATTTAGTGCAAACAAAATTGTCATTGGCCTCATGTTTCAGAAGTCCCTCTACTAGCCTTTGAGAAAGACCCCTAGGGTAAAAACTGTTTACAATATGTCACTTAGGTTGGTTAACACTTTGCAACAGCTAATTCTGTTTCAGCAAATGTAAGTTACATGATTAAGTTTATGACAATTTGATGCCCTATAATATCTGTTCTGTGGTCACACAGTAAAACAAGGAATTGTGGAGGATTGACCACTAAGGACTGTGGAAGCTGGATGTGGTTTTGAAACATTTTCAAGGGCATTTGGTTAGCTTATTATGATTGCTTTAACAGAAATCCATGGAGGCTGGCCCTGTAATATATCTTCATGTGGAAACACTGGTGAATCTTCATCTTTGCTCTGGCCGCAGACACCAAATGCCAGAAATCTCAGAAATGATTTATGCATGAATTGTTTCTCAGACTAAATTATTTTTTATTGAATTCTAATCAATGGGGGCATATCAGAAGAAATATCTCATCAGAATACTTCATACATCTTTATAACAAGTAAGCTTTTTTACACAATTCTTTTTCAGCTTCATTACCAAAGTATGACCCTACCTTTAGTTTGTAAATATTGGATACTATGGAAAATAAATTGAAGTTTACTGTTAAATTTATGTTCAATTCAAATCAAGCAACATTTATTTCAATATTGGTGAAAAAGGAGAATAATAAACAAGTTAAGTACAATTATTTATAAGGAATATTACAGAATTGTTTTTTGCTAACGAAACAGTTGCTGGCAGTGTAAGCACTTTATGTAATGCACCATATACAGAGACTGACAAACCTGTAAAAGTTTAAAATCGATTCAAAACAAAAATGAATAAAACAAAATGCTCACTGAGCGTTAAACTCCAAAATGACAGAAATATTTGAAGACAGAGAGCAGGGGATGTTTTCTACTATCATCATCCTTAGAGCGTGCAAGTTTTATGTAAATCTGTGATCTTAGACAAGTTTGTTTTTCTACCAATTCTGTAATGTATCTTTAGGTCATAGACAGTAAAAACAAAAACTGGTTGAGAAAAATAATTAATGCAAATGAAATAAATACTAAAATGTAATGGATAAGAAGCAGATAAATAAATTGGTTAAACTTACCACTAGATCCTTCAGAAGCTTCTCGCTTGAAAATGTCTCTAAACAAAGCAACACCCGTTGATGATGTCACAAACAACAAGAAGATGACAACCAAACAATAGTGTACAGAAAACATGATTGTTCGCTTACTTGCAATTAAACTGTGCCGTTTAGACTCACGAAGCTGCTCGAAACATTCACCAGGGTAAGAGTAAAGCCTTTGCTCTCAACAGGAAGGTTTTAACAGACGATGACCAGGAAGGAAACAAGCATCATGATAACAGTAAAGCTTCGGGAAAGTACCTTTTCAGATTCAGAGTTAACTTTTTTTAAACCCTGGTTCTCCAGATTGTAACTTACGATTCATTGTTTGATAGGAAAATTGTTGTGTTGTTTTTTTAATAAAGGAAAACAAGTTTAAGGAGGAAGATATTGTTTTATTTAATAGTACAGAAAAAAAAACTTTGCAAAAATGCGATACATTTGATGTATAGATTACACTGTTGTTTGATATCAGACTAATTCTGGATCCATTTGAGTGCAGTGTCTTTATAATCACCAGAAGAAATGAGAACAATTCCATAACATGAGGCCAAACCGAGTGAAATGGAAAAGCTAGACTCCACCAAAATTAGTTTTTCATCACTCACACATTATATTAAATTCTTGCCACTGAAATTTTGTAAACAATAAACACAAAAAATAGACATGGAAACTCATCCATGAAAACTCAACCACCCTACACTCTAAAAATTCTTTAAAAAACCTCTTAACATCGTGGACGACTCTTTGTAGACACCAACCTTGTCCACTTGTACACAACCTTAGAGACTTTCTTTTGGAGGTGTTAGGTGCTATAGAAATACGTTTGTTATTATTATTTATTATTAACCTTGCCGCAATTGGCCAACAATTATATTCAGCGACAAATACTTATTCATATTGGACTCCAATATTAAATTGTGGAGCCTCACATGGCAAAATCGAATGCCAAGGATATGTGTAGAAACATATTTCACATTAATTGATATTGTTTACCGTTAAATAAACTGTAGGCCTACGAAACCATTTTTATTTCTGTTCAAAGGTAATGTACAGTGCACTCTGAAGTTCCTATGTGACAAACAGGAAGCAAATGTACCGTGAATAACAAAAGTCAAACGTCAAAATCCCTCATCTGCTAAAACTTTTGTAGCTTTTTGTTTAGAGTTTTTAAACAATCAATGGGTTGGAATATACATTTGAGATTGGAAAACTGATTGGAAAATTTCTTTATTTATTTTGCTTCAGGGATATAGAATATAATTTGTGTTTTTGTTTACCCTTAAACCGATGTGTATGAATCACTGTAGACTCAGTACTCTTCATTTGCCTTTGGACTTTTTAAAGAGAACTCAGGTCAGTGCTGAAGTGGTGTTGGTTAAAAACCAAATAATTCATACTTATAACAATTAGCCAACTTTTATTGCAGATGTTAGTGACAGTGTGTACATAAAAAAGGTTTGGACTCAAACTGTTTATGTTATGTCCAAAAGCTGAAAAACAGGTCCTGTTGAGGAAGTTGGCGCTATGCCACGTTTCTACTACCAGGGCAGGCAGACTTTTGCAGCACCATCATAAAGAGAGCGATCATTATGCAACTCCAGTGTTTAGTTTACCAAGTGCCAATGATTTATTATTACACACTATTATTTCCTGTTTTTCACTTTGGACCCGGTACTTGTGTCTGTTTTCTCAGTTAGGGTGTTGTCCACATTCAGCTTCCAGATTCACTCTGTACCCTCAAGTTCGATCTGAGCCACGTTTTGTTCTGGCTTTCATTTTGTCAACCTACATGCCCACTTGTTTTAATGTCAAGTAATTAACATCAAACTTGATATTTGAAACAGAAAAGTTGAACTACAAAACCTGAATTCATCAATCCCCCAAAACACCCTTTAGAAAATAGTGGCACCAAACACAACAACTAAAAAGCCACAAAATTTGCCCTAAAAAGCAACAAAATTTGCCCTAAAAAGCAACAAGGCTATGGCCCTGTGTGCCAATCAAATTGTGCACTAAAAAGCAACAAAATTTGCCCTAAAAGCAACAAGGCTATAGCCTTGTGTGCCAATCAAATTTTGCACTAAAAAGCAACAAAATTTGCCCTGAAAAGCTACAAGGCTTTGTGTGCCTATCAAATTTTGCACTAAAAAGCAACAAAATTTGCCCTAAAAAGCAACAAGGCTATTATAGCCTTGTGTACTCATCAATTTTTGCCCTAAAAAGCAAAGAAGGTTGCCCTTAAAAGCAACAAGCCTTGTGTACTTTTCAAATTTTGCACTAAAAAGCAAAGAATTTTGCCCTAATAAAAAGTAACAAGGCTATATATAGCCTTGTGAACTTGTGCACTAAAAAGCACAAAATTTTGCCATAAAAAGCAAACTTTGGTGCAAAATTTAAGTAAACAATGCTATTATTGATGTACGCAATGCACAAGTACACATTTAACAAGTACACATTAGATAAATACACATTTAATAACTACACATTTTATAAGAACAGAATGCCTTGTTACATTTGTGGGAAAAAATATGTACAAGGCTATAATTTAGCCATGTACCCGTGTGTATTTATCAATTTGTGCCCTCATATGCACCAAATAATAACAAGGCCAAATAATCACAAAGTTTGCCTTACAATTTTATCAAACTATGCTCTTAAATACACAGGTCTCCAATCAGGTCGAAAGTTGACAAGATTTTAGGTCTACCAGCGAACTTGACTGGTGGCAAACGTCTTTATAAAATAAAAGAAACAAAACTTGTGGTGAATTTGTGTGTGTCAGCTATTACCCAAGCTCTCAAATTTCGCTTTAGTTTGAATAAAAAGAGTACACCTTACAGGAACTTACATAAAATTTAAAGGATACCAGCATGCTCGTTGACGTATAACCAAAAACTTAAACCACTCTGATGTAGACTTACAGTACATTGTAGGTTACAACTCTAATAAGTATTGTTTGAAGCTTTGCATGGTGTTGAGAAATAAGAAGAAACCATAAACATAGAGTAAACTTGCGGCTACAACCATTTGTAAATCTCTTAGGGTGAGTGTTGGCTCTGAAAATAGCCGGTTTGGTCTCGATGTTGCAAACAGTATACTCTGCAGCTCGTCTGCTGGTCGTGGTGGAGCTTTGTAGTGCTGATTGGACAAGCATTTGGGCGGGAAGAATAGGAGCTGTTCTTGGCCGGTGAACACCAAACGGTCAAGACCAAACAGGCTCTTTTCAGAGCCAACACTCACCCTAAGAGATTATTTACACATGGTTGTATCCACAAGTTTACTATTTATTTACAGTTTCTTCTAACAACTCTTATAACAATAATAATAGTAATAATAAACAGCTTTTATATAGCGCTTCACACAGAAAGTCTGAAAGCGCTTTACAAGAAAAACATCAATAAAACAATAAACCAAATGAACAAACTCTAGCCCGGAACTACAAACATAAGATGCATTCATGAAGTCATAGACTCTGTCAACCAATCTATAAACTGGACCACTTTGGTGTAAAATCCATACTTGCCTTCCCTTGCACAGCCGTCACCCCAACTAACAATTCCTGTCATGTACCATTTACCATCCATCTCTTGAGCCAGGGGTCCACCACTATCCCCTTGACAAGTGTCACCTTTCGAAGCCTGTGAGTATCCTGCACAAAACATATTGTCAGAAACATAATCTTCTGTTGACTCCTTACAAGATTTTTGTAAGACGATAGGAATATTGAGTTCCTTCAGATAGCGAGGGTATGCACCATCTTCAATTATTTGTCCCCAACCTGCAACATGAGCTGTTTCTCCTGGCACCAGTAGTTCGTCCGATGTACGCACATTTGGCAGACAGATTGGAGTGATGTAATTGGTGAATGATTGAACCCTACTTTCCAGCTCTATCAAGGCAATATCACTATCTAAGGTTACTGGGTCGTAGTCGGGGTGTATAATATACCGTGACACTTGCATTCGTATCTCCTCCGGTTCGATAAGAAGGGTGTCGTGATCTCCCAAGCGAACTTCTAAATGTTCAGGTTTTGATATTCCCTTAAAACAGTGAGCGGCTGTGACTACCCAGCGATAGTTTATCAAGCTGCCTCCGCAGAAAGGCTCCATATTGCTACGTCTCCAGAGGCGAACTATCCATGGGGAGGAGCCCTTCAAGGCTGTCTGACCATTCACAATTTTCCCTTTGTCTTCTTCGGTGCTTTCGTCGCCAACAACTTGTTGTGCCCTCACAGTGCCACAAACTGTCAAGGCAAACAAAATTAACAATCAAGAGAAGTCTGATAAAAATAATAGTAATAATAGTGGCTTCTTATATAGCTCGCGTATCTGTCACTCAGTGATGCTCAAGGCGCTTCAACATACAGTATCTCCTGCAAGGTATTTAAAAAAAATTATGCAAGTTTGACCAAAACAAAGCTAAAAGCCACTCTAGGTAACGAGATACAAGGAAGAAAACATAGAAATGCAGAAACTCAGTGGAGCTGAAGGTAGGAATTGATATTCCTCTTAAAATATGGCAGATCATAGGATGAAGGGAAACATTCAACAGGCAAGGAGTTCCAAAGAGATGCAGTACGAGGGGAAAAAAGCTACTGGAGTAGCTCTTTGTTCTACATCTCGGCACAGCCACAGTATAAAGATGAGAACGAGCAGAAAGCCTGGTTAAATTATGAGATAGACTCCTTTTAGGAAGCACCGTGTTATGGTTTACAAGGTGCTTTTACAGGGTGCTGTGGCGCAGAAGGCTGCCAATCCAGCCAGGAACACTGGTGGAAACCCTTCTCTCTTTTTGATAAGTGCACCGCATTCTTACATGCGTTACACACTCGCACAGGACCAACAGTTTTACATCCCATCTGAAGGACGAAGCAATGGCTAAAGGACACAAGTTTCATGACTTGAACTCGAACCAATACTCTGCTGATCGAACCAACACTCTGCTGATCAGAAACACAAGAGATTGAATTAGGTGCTCTTAACCACGACACTTCCACAAACAAACTTTTCAGGAAAGAAACATTAAAATAACCTCTAAAAAGTATTAATCTAGCTATTTAGTGGTGGTTTGAAGTATTTCAGACAAATTGAGTAAAGATTTTGTTATTCACTTGTTATATATGAAAACCTTTTGGGGCATTTTCAACATAACAACATTAAACAGAGATAAAAGGACCCAATGTTCTCTACAAATACTTTAAATGCCATTCATAAATACCTAAGACAGTTTATCCATTCTGACTGGTCAAGAGGGCATCACGTTGGGGTATTTGAACGGATAATATAACACCAGTAAAAAGTGTTGAAACATGGGCATGACACGCGAGCTTGCACCTGTTCTTGACAGTTTCTTCATTCCTATTGGTCGGGAGCAACGGCTGGAACAGTTGTGCCACATCACGCGATACGCGCGACGCACAAAGCAATCTCCTTATAAGGTGTTGTTTACCCGAGGGCCTTACCATTTCATAGCTGGAGGGGTGTTGTGTTGAAAGAAAACATTGAACAATTATAATTTTTGGATTTATTTTACTTTTTGACCAAAAAGTGTTGATGTATTTGACCGAAAAGGTATTTATGAATGGGAATCAAAGTGTGTTCAATCGGTTTTCAACTAGTGGTTTAAACCCGCAGAGGCCTGACTCTTGATAATTTACCTTGACTTTGTCTCGGCAGGCCTCGTTGGGATTAAACCACTAGTCGAAAACATCTTCACCACACATTGATTCCCTTATCAACATTTTTAGTACTACCAATCCCTTCACTTTTTGAAATATCTTTATTTAGGAGTACCAAAAACAGGCATGACATTGGGCCTCTGAAAAAAAAATTATTGAGCACAAGGGCTGAAATGTACATGTGGTTAAGGCATCAATTGACTTTTAAGGCCTTATAAATAAAAAAAACAAATCTGATTTTCCAAAGGGTAAAAACAAATGGAAAACAGACTAAATTAGAAAGAATATCATGCCTGAAAAAAACAACCCAGGACAAAACTGTGTCATGTTTTCCACACCATAGAGTGCAATGTACATGCACTTACCATTGGACACTTCAAGGCCTGATGTAACACTCAAATATGCTGAGGCTTCTCCAAGCTTTTGATTAGAATGCCTCTTGCTGTAGGCAGCACATGAATACATCCCCGAATCTGCCATCCTAGCATCACTCACAATTAGATTAGCTTCAAATATCTCATAGATTCTGGCATTCAGGTCCAAATGACGGCCGTCTTTCTCCCAGTACAGGTCAACAACCGCATTGGTAGAGCAAAAGAAGACATGATTGGCTCCTTCTGAGATGTTGGCCGCCATGGGAACGGTCGCAAATAGTTCGGAATCTTCTTCTGATTCGTCCTCTGGAATAGAGTCCGCAGAGTCTTCGTAATTTGGCACTGATTCTGAGTAAGAGTCCTCATCGGTCACTAGACATTTTGAGAGATAAAAACAAGTTGAGCTGATTGTTATTGACCCGTTGCATGCACGTGACATTTGGTGATTGCAACGCTTAACATTTTGGTGGTCGATAGGTTTACGTGTAAACCCCGCATTGCAAAAAAACTGCATTTCACTGAATAACTCACAGTGACATTGACAAACTTTCATGCAAATGTTGGACTTTTTATATCAATCAAAGATGGTTTACAACTGTGCCAGTACATAATACAAACAAGGGGCCAGCTGTGAGGTCACACAACAATTATTAACAAGCCTGATCTTTCCTAGCCTGAACATCTGATGTCACATTTCGAGGCTCATGAACATTGTAAGTTGACAAAACGGCATCGCGTAGCGTTCAATAAACACAAATTCCAACGTGTACTTCATATTCAACGCGAGTACAGAATGGCGCGCATCTCTCTTTGCGGTCCTGTCACTTTTGTGCATGAAGCATCACCAGTGCGCCCTCTAGTTCTTATGAATAACTCCATGTTGTGGATTAGGACACGGGACCAGTCTAGAGCTTTCCCTAAAATACAGCATTCTAACATAGGTTTCTCATTTCAGAACCACAACTTCAATTCTTCAGAGAAGTGCTCTCCAATCAAATGTTAGGCGGGTGATGTCTTGGGATTTTCGCCTGATTTTAGGATTTTCTCAAAAGTGAGCCTTCAAATTTGTCTTGAGAAGAACAAAATCTACATGGTTTCCATGTAAAAAGGTTCTGCATCTAGAATACATGTAAGGTGGCTAGCAAAAGCCATCTTATCTAATTGAGATAAAACAAAGGTATTTACTAGGATCAAAGCTGATTTGTCATCCAGAAAACTGTTTAAATAATGGATATTTTAATACCCAGACTTTCTTTACATGTGTATCCATAGACATATTCATATCAAAAATTACACACAAAAAACACGTAAAATCGCATTCCTGGTGTGTTTTCAGTTTCTTTATCCAACAAGTATACCATCAATTCAAAAATGTTTATATTTTGTTTTCACTAGATAAGTTAGTTCAAGTGTTTGTTAACTCAACAACAGCTTGCCATGATGATGGATTTAAGAAGAAATGCAAAAATGAGAATAAATTCTGGTGTATAGAGTTAGGGTCATGTCACACGAGGCAATTTACAGGCATCCAGTTCCAGGCAATCTCAAAGAAGATAAGCCATTCACATTTCATTGTTCACATACTTTGCTCGTTGATCGTAGGACATTGTTAAAAAAGTGATCCCTGTGCGACAAAAGTGGTCCTGTAGCTTGTACTGTAGGTCTTATATCTCAAACTTCATCCCACTCCTTCGGCAAAAGGCGTGCTATAAATACAGTTTTATTATTATTATTATCATTATCATTATCATTATCATTATCATTATCATTATCATTATCATTATCATTATCATTATCATTATCATTATCATTATCATTATCATTATCATTATCATTATCATTATCATTATCATTATCATTATCATTATCATTATCATTATCATTATCATTATCATTATCATTATCATTATCATTATCATTATCATTATCATTATCATTATCATTATCATTATCATTATCATTATCATTATCATTATCATTATCATTATCATTATCATTATCATTATCATTATCATTATCATTATCATTATCATTATCATTATCATTATCATTATCATTATCATTATCATTATCATTATCATTATCATTATCATTATCATTATCATTATCATTATCATTATCATTATCATTATCATTATCATTATCATTATCATTATCATTATCATTATCATTATCATTATCATTATCATTATCATTATCATTATCATTATCATTATCATTATCATTATCATTATCATTATCATTATCATTATCATTATCATTATCATTATCATTATCATTATCATTATCATTATCATTATCATTATCATTATCATTATCATTATCATTATCATTATCATTATCATTATCATTATCATTATCATTATCATTATCATTATCATTATCATTATCATTATCATTATCATTATCATTATCATTATCATTATCATTATCATTATCATTATCATTATCATTATCATTATCATTATCATTATCATTATCATTATCATTATCATTATCATTATCATTATCATTATCATTATCATTATCATTATCATTATCATTATCATTATCATTATCATTATCATTATCATTATCATTATCATTATCATTATCATTATCATTATCATTATCATTATCATTATCATTATCATTATCATTATCATTATCATTATCATTATCATTATCATTATCATTATCATTATCATTATCATTATCATTATCATTATCATTATCATTATCATTATCATTATCATTATCATTATCATTATCATTATCATTATCATTATCATTATCATTATCATTATCATTATCATTATCATTATCATTATCATTATCATTATCATTATCATTATCATTATCATTATCATTATCATTATCATTATCATTATCATTATCATTATCATTATCATTATCATTATCATTATCATTATCATTATCATTATCATTATCATTATCATTATCATTATCATTATCATTATCATTATCATTATCATTATCATTATCATTATCATTATCATTATCATTATCATTATCATTATCATTATCATTATCATTATCATTATCATTATCATTATCATTATCATTATCATTATCATTATCATTATCATTATCATTATCATTATCATTATCATTATCATTATCATTATCATTATCATTATCATTATCATTATCATTATCATTATCATTATCATTATCATTATTATTATTATTATTACCTCGTAGAGAGAATGGAGCAATAATAAGAGGACCGCCAGGAAGATGAGCTTTACAGACAAAATCACCCTGATGCTTTTCCTCCATACTTGGAATTACAAGTGTCTTGCCATCATCACCAATCACAATGCCTTCAGTTGCTTTACCTTCAGAGTGGAAATTTGAAAAATAGAATGCACAATTCTAAAACAACACTGTGTTCTAATGATTCTCTTAAAGGCAGTGGACACTATTGGTAATTGTCAAAGACTAGCCTTCACAGTTGGTGTATCTAAACATATGCATAAAATAACAAACCTGTGAAAATTTGAGCTCAATCGGTCATCGAACTTGCGAGATAATAATGAAAGAAAAAACACCCTTGTCACACGAAGTGGTGTGCGTTTAGATGGTTGATTTCGAGACCTCAAGTTCTAAATCTGAGGTCTCGAAATCAAATTCCAATAGTGTCCACTGCCTTTAACAATTTGTCCTGAAAATAACGGGGCATAAAATCGCCAGGATTTGCAATTCCGTGGCTTTTTTTGATGATTGTACAGAAGAGAATGGTCCCTAATGGGTTAAATTGTGAAACACACATGAACCAAACTGTTGTATCACTAGGCCATGTTCAGACAACGTAATAAAGTTAGACCTAAACCCTTTTAACTTTGCGAGCAGCGGGAAGAAGTTGTAAAAAAATAAAACTACCTTGAGTTCAGACAGCTCAAAGTTAAACCTGATACAAATTATCTTTGGTTTTAAAAGGTTACACAGCACTGTGACCCAACACAACAACAACATCCACTACACGTCTGTGTACAAAAGATGCTCCCTTTCCATGGACTTAAATTGGTGGTAAAAATACATGTGAAAATCTCTTTTGGGAGGGTTGTTGGCTCTGAAAAGAACTGGTGTGATCATTACTTACTGTTATTGTTAATGTAAACCCAGTAAATTTGGTTGTACAACAATGTAAAGGTAGGTAAACAAATCTCCAAATGTAGCACTTGTTATACCATGCGACCACACCAGCTCTTATCAAAGCCAACAGTCCACCTAAAAGATTTACACACATTGTTGTACCAGCAAGTTTACAATTTATAGGTTGTGTTCGATTAGCTTCCCTGGGTCGACCCCGGTACGTTTGAATAGCTTTGGCGTACTTCTAGGGGCTCACCCGGAGTAGGTCACTTAGGGCTGGCCCCAGGTGCATGACATCACCTTGAGAGAGTGAGTGGTCGGTGGGTTAGCTGATGTCAGGGGCTCACCCGAGTGAGCACCCCGGGGGCGACACAGGGAAACTAATCTGATGCACCCAGTGTACTTTTTTTTTTTTTTTTTTAACCATGCAAAGCTTCAATTATCACATATAGTTCGTTCTCCTATTATTTAATCCACCTTTTATCTACACCTATCTTTACCTTCTGGAAGTAAGTTATCATCTTTTAACCATGAGAAAACAGCGCCCTCTTTGTTCACCTCGCACTCCTTTTCCACCAGATCTCCTACCTGTAAATCCAGGCTGTTCATGGGTTGAATGATGAACTCGAGCACACTGTCTGCATCTGGTTGTTTGGACAAACCATTATTTACCAACTCGCTCTCTGAAAAATAATGCAAAAGAAGTTAGATTAGAGTCTATAGATCTTTATCATGCTGCTTCCGTTTTGGTCATGTTCCTTGTCTTGGATAACAATGACGAATGCTAATAATCATTTTGCAAATAGGAACCAGACTATTTTCTTCTTCCAGCTTGGTTTGGTTACATTGATATCAATGGGAATAAATCAAGATGGCTGCACCGTGATAAAGGTCTGTAGGTACTGCTGGTGACACTTCCCTTGAGTGCTGAATGATGTCACCAAGGGGTGTAAATCATTGAGCAAATTCGGGGTGGCGACTACACTTCACTTGACAACACCGACTACACTAACCAGGATATGAGGTTCAAGTCTTCCCCCAACTCGCCACCCCCCAAAAATGCTTTTATTTGTTTTATCCTTTTGTAAAGAAATTGCCCAACAAGATGCCACTCAGGGTGAGAGCCACATAGATATTAATTAAGGACAATTAGAATGGAGTAAATATGAGAGCTAACATTTCTCTGGAATTCTGATAGATTGTACGGCAAGATACGGGTACAGGAGAGAGCTCCGAAATGCAACAGTAAAAGGCTGGAAGATATGGCTGAATATCTCCCCAAAAAAGGTGTTTTTGCCCCCATATATTGCCTTAAAAAATTAAAAAATAAACATAAAAATGCAGACAACTTTTTTAGACAGCCCTTTTAACTTTTGTAGCCAGTCGTGGTGACTAGACATAGCATTACCGTATCTATGGGAGATTCATCATTAGCGTATTAAACCTTAGCGGGACTGTTACTTTGGGCTAGGAAATAATCGTAATAAGTTGTGATGAAACTGAAACTATGCAGTTTTAGAAACCTAGTAACCGCTTAACTCCAACAGCGCCCTCAATAGACAAATAATAATAATCGTATTCATAACGCGCTTTTTTCCAAAGGATACAACCGCCAAATATTTACTGCAAGGTGAGCGAAACCTAATCCTTAGCACCATGTATTGGTTTAAAAGGTGCTGTGGCGCAATATGCTGCCCAAAACATAGTTCACTGAGTTTGGGCGTTTACTGAGTTTGGGCGTTTACTGAGTTTGGGCGTTTACTGAGTTTGGGCGTTACACCTTTTATTTGTGAAGTGGTGTGACACTTCAAGGGGGCTGCGACTAGACCAAGTCTAACTTCACTTCAGAGCCTGAGGTTCCGTAAGTATAATTTAAGTTTTACCTTGAGTTGTAAATGAAGCAGAAAATCCACCCCTCTGATCAGCACTGTCTGAGACGAACTTGATGATGAGTTGACGGGTGAATGACTGAATCAAACCAGGGACATTGTTCCCGCAGTATTGTCCAACATCTGCATCTGTAGTCAAGACGGAGAAAAGAAAACAAACAATCAAAGGAATCAATTCATTGTCATATAGCCTAGATGTTAAATTTGCATCGGGGATAGAGAATATTCCTTTTGGTTTTTTTCTCATTATACACTGATGTGTGTTAGCACTGTTTACTCGGTACTTTCCCGGTGAACAACAATCACAGGCATATTACTCACGTGGGATTCGAACCCACGACCTTTGCAACTCCAGAGCAGTGTCATATCAACTAGCTCTGGAGTTGCAAAGGACTTGGGTTCAAATTCCACCCAAGTAATATGCCTCTGTTTTTTTTTTCTGTTTTTTTTTATCAAAGAACTCGGGAAAAGTACCGAGTACACAGTGCTCACTCACATCTGTGTATATGGGTGGAGGTAAAATGAATATTCAATTCATTGTCACAATACACACAACCCATTTGGCTCCCTCACAAATATCAACATTTCCCCGCTGGGAGGGAGAGGGGTTTTCATGGTCACTTTACGCTTTCATGTAAAACTGTTTAATGTAAATCTGATGACATTGTGCCTTGGGTTACAAAAAATACCCACGCCCTTCAAACATTTTTAAAATGTTGTCAACAAAATTTTGCCTAAAAGCCATCAAGCTTCCTTTTAATTTGTTACTCTAAATAGTAACTGCTTAGCCCAAAGTTGCAGGTACAGCCATGTGCGAGTCTCTTTTGGGAGGGGAATAGTTGGCTCCGAAAAGACTGTTTTTACTTACTGTTCTTTTTAATGTAAACTTAGCATTTTTTGTGTCGCCGCAAAAATAATGTAGCTCCAAAGGTAGCACTTGTTACACCATGCGACCACACCATACAACCACACAGCTCTTTTCAGAGCCAACATCCCACCCAAAAGAGATTTACACATTGTTGTATCCAAGGGACACATGCTTTGGATCAGGTGAGTTGTCTATGAAAAGAAATTAAAACCGTTTGTTGTAAAATGCTTATGGTAAGAAAGATGTTTTATAAGTAGAATATAATAATCCACACATGTGTATGCCTCCAAACTGTATGGTTTTTCCTTATAGGTTGTGAATTAAGACGACACGCCATTTTGTGGAATCAAGTTTTCGACTCCATAAAATGGCCGATCGTGTTAGTTAGTAAAAGGAAAACCTCGCCATTTCGAGGCAAGTTTGTGTGGATCATTATATTCTAATTTTAAAACATCTTTCTAACCATAATAATTTCATAACAAACGGTTTCAAACACTTTTCATGGACCAACTCGGCAAATACCTTCAGCACTGCTGTTCTTGATGATGACGTAATCGAAGATACAGGGAACGTCCTCCAGGTCGAAGAAGCTGAAAGTTAAATCAATCCGTCTGTTGATTGGAGCATTGATCTCAATGGTGCAGTCTTTATTACTTGGATACTGATCAGGGTACCCGGGGGATGTGATGTTTCCTTGACGAGCATTGTGCCAAATCTGATTGCAGTCACCTAATCACAAATAATAATAATCATAATAATAATAATAACTAGTTCTTATTTTAAAGCATTTCACAAAACTGTAGCATTGGTGCCCACCAGCCAGCAGAGGGCGCCAGCATGGCTCCGCGATGGAGCTAGTTATTGGTGGGGCCCCCTACTGGAAGATTGGGAAACCCGCATTAGGAGAGCAGAGAAGAGAAGTGGTTAAAAAAGAACAGGTGATGGCGGCGACTCCAGGAGTGCACCTCCATTTCAAGTTGAGAATGAGGAGGCCACAGACGCGAGTCTTTGCCGAATGATGATGGTGATGCAAGGCATATCACTATTATTGCTACTCTTAACCTAGGTGTATACATTGGAACCTGAGATGGCTGTATTGTGTTAGATTATAATCCCTTAGTGCTAAATTCAGCAGCTTGGTGTTGTATGCTCTAAAGGGAGTTGAGAAAGTTGCAGGAATGGTCGGAGCGCTTGTAAGAACCAAAATATTCATATGATATTCATCCTAAGAGTTGGATTTCAAACTTGTTTTTTACTGAGGGAGAAAGTTTTAGGTGAAGCAATTAATGTTCTAATTCAAATGCATACAACATTAATAAAGGGGGGTACCAAAAGAAAAATACACATAGTTTTCATACACATCGCGACCCTGTTAACATGGTAAAAGTCATTGCCTTGCTGCGCTGTTTTACTACTAATTAAAAGTTGCAAATGTTGGCAGTTACACTGTATGTGTAGCTGGTGGTCTTTTGAGTAGTTCTACTGTTTCCCCAAGGGTTGAACATCATGCCCCATATAGGCTAATCCCCAACATAAATTCATAGCACACCACAGTAAACTCAATAACTGTTTGCAAGCCTTAGGAAACCTGTGTGCTAGCTATGTCCAACAGAAACACCAGGGTTAACCCCTACTCTTCCACGATAAGTATTCTGGGTTCTTTTACGCGCACTACCAATCCAAGCACAAAGGACGCATGCAATCCGAAGGACAAAGCATTTATCAGGCCTTGAATTAGGAGAGGCCGAGGAGGCCATCAGCTCTGTTGCCCCCGGTTTTGGCCTTGAACACCCAGCAGGGTGGATATGTGCGCATTACAAGTCTTATTATTATTATTATTATTATTATTATTATTATTATTATTATTATTATTATTATTATTATTATTATTATTATTATTATTATTGATGCCCCTCCAAAAGTTTCCCATCAACTTACATATTTTCCAGTGTAAGTTTCCTTTGCAAAATGAAAAATGGCCTTGCCCTCTCAAAAATGAAATTCCAGGCCTGGTAGTTATGAATATTTTGTTAACAAACTCACCAACTTCCTCAACAAACTGACTGTCCGCATCTTCCTCTGATTTCTCCCCACTGAATTCATTCTCTGCATCTGGACCCTCCGTGTGGTCTTCTTCCCCCCCTCCAATTAAGGGTTTCGCACTGCTATCCTCCCCAATAGAATCACCAGAGACCTCGGTGTCATCTTCATCTGCGCTCTCAATAACAAGATCATCAAACTCTCCTGTGGCTTGATAACCAATCTCAAATCCCTTGAAAGAATCTGCTTCGTCACTGTGGAATGTCACAAAGACTTCGGACGTTGTGGAGGTGAAAGCTTGTGGCAGCTTCGTGCCACAGTACTGTCCAACTTTGGGCGACGATGCATCTGGACCATCGTATAACACCAGATAGTCATATCTGAAAAAACACAAAGAATAATAATAATAACAATGTTCACATTTTATATAGGGCTTGATACACCCAAAGGGCATCTCAAAGCGCTTCCAACATTAGTACCCCTGGTCACTGGGCCATTTAATTCATTCCTTAAACCATCTTGGCTCCCTGGGGAGTATACAACCTGTGCAACAAACATGTAACGCACTAAGCTAAATCAATCACAAGAGCCATCTCTGCCCTTACAGGTATCTATTTACCCCTTGGTGGAGAGAAGCAATTATAGTTATATCCAATATCCAGTAAATTTGTACATTTCAAAGTCACACTTCCAGGGGGGTTACGATGAAGCAACTAGATAGGCATTCTAGGGAAAAACCACACATACAGTGGGCCTGGGCAAAATTTCATAGAGCTGCTTAAGCAGAATTCAAGCATAAGCAACTCGATTCCTTAGCACATTTAGGAGAGTTAACCCACGGTTCTTTTCAGAACCACCCCAACTCATTTAGAGATTATCATTACATGGTGTTACCGCAAACCTTTACTGTAAGTGTTGTGTTTAAGGCAGGTCTTTGAAATTGGGTACCGGGCAGTGGATTAATTTGTATACTCACTGACAATTCCTCTGAGGTTCCACATCCATTGAGAGGAAACTGACTATGACCTGATTGCCTTGATTTGTCCTTATACGCCATGAACACAAGTCCAGGTCCACAGGGTAGTTGTTTGGAAAGTCCGGGCTGGTAAAAGACTTAACGTCTGTCTTTACAGCAATGAGTGGATCAACCTTTCCACATCTATCTGAAACAGTCAAAAAGTATTGAGGGACAATATTTTACCTTGATAGACAACAAGAAAAGCCTTTGAGAAAGACTCTGCTAGGGTCGAAACGTAAGGCTGTCAACTGTCTTGTTTGCACCAATAAATTGTGACAGACAAATTTAGTGCAAACAAAATTGTCAATGGCCTCAAGTTAGGGTCGAAACAGTTTATTGGAATTATACCAAAGATCACTTTGGTTTTTGGTTAACACTTTGCAACAGCTAAATCTGTTTTAGCAAATGTAGGTTACATGATAAAGCTTGTATGACAATTTGATGCCCTATAATATCGGCTCTGTGGTCACACAGTAAAACAAGGAATTGCGGAGGATTGACCACTAAGGACTGTGGAAGCTGGATGTGGTTTTGAAACATTTTCAAGGGCATTTGGTTAGCTTATTAAGATTGCTTTAAAGCCATTGGACACTTTCGGTACAGAATTTCTTTTAAAGTTTACAAATAACTTACAGGGTTTACAGAAGGTAATGGTGAAAGACTTCTCTTGAAATATTATTCCATACAATGCTTTACTTTTTGAGAAAACATTAAAACAATATCAATTCTCGATATCGAGAACTACGGATTTATTTTAAACACATGTCATGACACGGCGAAACATGCGGAAACAAGGGTGGGTTTTCCCGTTAATTTCTCCCGACTCCGATGACCAATTGAGCCAAAATTTTCAGAGGTTTGTTATTTTATATAGAAGTTGTGATACACGAAGTGTGGGCTTTGGACAATACTGTTTACTGAAGTGTCCAATGGCTTTAACAGAAATCCATGGAGGCTGGCCCTGTAATATATCTCCATGTGGAAACACTGGTGAATCTTCATCTTTGCTCTGGCCGCAGACACCAAACGCCAGAAATCTCAGAAACGATTCGTGCATGAACTGTTTCTCAGATTCAAATACTTTCTATTGAATTCTTATCGCTGGGGGCATTTCCAAAAAAATATCTGAACCAAAAACTTAGTAAGCTTTTTTACAGGGTTCTTTTCGACTTCATTACCAAAGTATGCCCCTACCTTTAAAGGCACTGGACACTATTGGTAACTCAAATAAACTGTTGGTATAAAACTTACTTGGTAAGGAACAATGGTGAGCTATTGATTGTATAAAACATTGTGAGAAACGGCTCCCTCGGAAGTAACATAACTTCTGAGAAAGAGGTAATTTCTCACTAAAAGTGAATTTGCTGAGGTCTCAAATTCAAGGCATCTGAAAGAAACACAAAGGTGTTTTTTTCTTTCATTATTATCTCACAACTTCGACGACCAGAGTTGAGCTCAAATTTTCACAGGTTTGTTATTTTATGCATATGTTGAGATACACCAAGTGAGAAGACTGATCTTTGGCAACTACCAAAGGTGTCCAGTGCCTTTAAATTGTAAATATTTGATACTACAAAAATTTATTGTTGAGTTTATATTCAATTCAAATCAATTCAATCAACATATTCCAGATTGGTGAAAAAAAGAGAATCATAAGTTGTTTAAGAACAAAAATTTAAGTCAAAGAATAATTAGTGAAAATAATCAATGAAAATGAAATAAGTAATATAATGTAATGGAAACAAAGCAGACCAATATATTGGTTAAACTTACCACTTGATCCTTCAGAAGCTTCTCGCTTGAAAATGTCTCTAAACAAAGCAACACCCTTTGATGATGTCACAAACAACAACAAGATGACAAACAAACAATAGTGTACAGAAAACATGATTGTTCGCTTACTTGCAATTAAACTGTGCCGTTTAGACTCACGAAGCTGCTCAAAACATTCACCAGGATAAGAGTAAAGCCTCTGCTACCAACAGGAAGGTTTTAACAGATGATGATCAGGAAGGAAACAAGCATCATGATAACAGTAAAGCTTCGGGAAAGTACCTTTTCAGATTACAGAGTAATCTTTTTTTAGACCATAGTTCTTCAGATTGTAACTTATGATAAGCCCACTCTTATCTTACCTCTTCAGTCTCCTGACGATGACTAGAGCAAGCTAGTCGAAACGTTGAGACCAATTCAGAACTGACTCCGCGGCAGTACAGTTAATTACAATCCTATAATCTAAAGTAGTAGTCCAGGATATTTTCCATACCATCCGCCCTTGTAATAGTTAAAAAGCAAGACAGTTCTTTTCAGAACTGAGAAGTCTCCCGAACATCCGATTATCTACTCCGCAGCAATAGTATAAGCAAGACAGTTCTCTAACAACAAACTCCACCTGGCAAGTAGATACACACATGGTGTCACCGCAAACCAAATATACAACTTATGATTCATTGTTTGATAGGAAAATTGTTGCTTGTTCTTTTAATAAAAGAAAACAAGTTTAAGGAGGAAGATATTGTTTTATTTTGTTTTATTTAATAGTACAGAGGAAAAAAAACTTTGCAAAAATGCGATACACTTGATGTATAGATTACACTGTTGTATGATATCAGACTAATTCTGGATCCATTTGAGTGCAGTGTCTTTATAATCACCAGAAGAAATGAGAACAATTCCATAACATGAGGCCAAACCGAGTGAAATGAAAAAGCTAGACTCCACCAAAATTAGTTTTTCATCACTCACACATTATATTAAATTCTTGCCACTGGAATTTTGTAAACATAAACACAAAAATATAGACATGGAAACTCATCCATCATGGAAACTCAACCACCCTACACTCTAAAAATTCTTTAAAAAACCTCTTAACATCGTGGACGACTCTTTGTAGACACCAACCTTGTCCACTTGTACACAACCTTAGAGACTTTCTTTTGGAGGTGTTAGGTGCTATAGAAATGCGGTTGTTGTAATTTATTAACCTTGCCGCAATTGGCCAACAACTATATTCAGCGACAAATACTTATTCATATTGGACTCCAATATTAAGTTGTGGAGCCTCACTGCAGTAAATACATGGCAAAATCGAATGCCAAGGATGTGTGTAGAAACATATATTGATATTATTTACTGTTAAATAACCTGTAGACCTACTTGCAAACGAAACAGTTTTTTTTCTGTTCAAAGGTAATGTACAGAGTACACTCGGAACAATCCTTGCTGACAGAGATAACAGATAGAGGAAGTTCCTATGTGACAAACAGGAAGCAAATGTACGGTGAATAACAAAAGTCAAACGTCAAAATCCCTGATCTGCTAAAACTTTGGTAGCTTTTTGTTTAGAGTTTTTAAACAATCAATGGGTTGGAATATACATTTGAGATTGGAAAATTGTTTTAGCAACTTAGTTCTTAACAATGTTACTTTGGATTGTTAACATTTTATTTATTTATTTTGCTTCAGGGATAAAGAATATAATTTGTGTTTTTGTTTACCCTTAAACCGATGTGTATTAAGCACTGTAGACTCAGTACTCTTCATTTGTCTTTGGATTTTTTTTAAAGGCAGTGGACACTATTGGTAATTACCCAAAATAATTATCAGCATAAAACCTCAATTGGTAATGAGTAATGGGAAGAGGTTGATTATAAAACATTGTGAGAAACGGCTCCCTCTGAAGTGACGTAGTTTTCAAGAAAGAAGTCTTTTTCCACGAATTTGATTTCGTGACCTCAAGTTTAGAACTTGAAGTCTCGAAATCAAGCATCTAAAAGCACACAACTTCATGTGAAAATGGTGTTTTTTTTCTTTCATAGTTATCTCACAACTCCGACGACCAATCAAGCTCAAATTTTTACAGGTTTGTTATTTTATGCATATGTTGACATACACCAAGTGAGAAGACTGGTCTTTGACAATTACCAATAGTGTCCACTGTCTTTAAGGGAACTCAGGTCAGTACTGAAGTGATGTTGGTTAAAAACCAAATAATTCACACTTATAACAATTAGCCAACTTTTATTGCAGATGTCGATGACAGTGCGTACAAAAAAGGTTATGACTCAAACTGTTTATGTTATGTCCAAAAGCAGAAAAACAGGTCCTGTTGAGGAAGTTGGCGCTATGCCACGTTTCTACTACCAGGGCAGGCAGACTTTTGCAGCACCATCATAAAGAGGGCGATCATTATGCAACTCCAGTGTTTAGTTTACCAAGTGCCAATGATTTATTATTACACACTATTATTTCCTGTTTTTCACTTTGGACCCGGTACTTGTGTCTGTTTTCTCAGTCAGGATGTTGTCCACATTCAACTTCCAGGTTCACTCTGTACCTTGAAGTTGGACCTGAGCCACGTTTTGTTCTGGCTTTCATTTTATCAACCTACATGCCCACTTGTTTTAATGTCAAGTAAAAAACATCAAGGTTGATATTTAAAACAGAAACAGTTGAATTACAAAACCTGAATTCATAAATCCCCCGCCCAATCACCCTTTAGAAAATAGTGGCACCAAACACAACAACTACTTCCCAGGACCTCATAGCAACTACCTAACAACCTGAATTCATAAATGAACAAATGATATGGAAAAAGGTTTGTTTCAATCTAGCCACCTAGAGAGCAACTATGAACCTCCTGGCACCCTCCTCCCCCTGCCCCCTTTTGCGGCGTCCAGTACAACAAATGTTTACCAGGACCCCATAGCAACTACCTGACAACCTGAATTAATAAATAAACAAATGTTATGGAAAAAGGTTTGTTTCAATCTAGCCACCTAGAGAGCAACTATGAACCTCCTGCCCTGCCCCCACCCTTTAGTGGCACCTAGTACAAACACTACCTCTTGCACATTTAAAGTGCCCCAGTCTTGTAGTCAAGTGCTTTTCAGTTCTATATCAAGTACTACCGAGTACTAGGGTGGCCAAGTAGAACTCAAAAACAAGTACTTGGGCCGTAGAATACAAGTTAGAGTATCAAGTAATACAGAAGGTTCTTCACAACCACTTTACATATTTACACATTTTCCATATTTTATACAAACACTGCACACTTCAAACTCTGTTAAACATCCAACTTTAAAAAATGCTTCACTACAAGTGAAGTGAAGAAAATTGTAACAGTTAATTCATTATTGTTGGGGTTGAACTAAGAAAAATTGTCTTGAGTGGGATTCGACCCAAAGACCTCCAGACTAACGTGTCGACGCTCTACCAACTGAGCTGTCTAGCCCTATGTTGGTGGTCTCCCTATTTTGTCAATATCTGTGTTTGGGGTTCATAATTTTAACACCTTGTGAATATGAATGCAATGATAATAATTTATAAACACTGAGCTTGCGACCAAAGCAGCCATTGCTAAAGTCTCTTGTTCTGAAGTGAAGTTCCTTCCTCCTCCTTGAAGACATCTTCTCATCATGAAGACCCCGTCTTGACTATTTTGAAGAGAGCGCTGATGTTGTTCGTCTTGATGGCTTCCCGACATGACGCAACCACTTGAGTCTTGTACTTTCCAACTAGGACCGGAAAAGGGAAGACAAGCGAAATACTTGATGCAGAGGGCACGAATTCACAAACAGATATTGTTATCATTACAGGCAGTGCCAAAGCTAGCTCCATTTTAGTGGTGGGCTCGAAGCCTAACTTGGCCCACCAAGGGTGAGCGGTTCAAATTATTCAAGGTTAAAATATGAGGACATCATTATTGAAGTGTAAACTGGAGAAAATCTGTGCTGGGCAGCTCAGTGTTATTTTTTTACAGAAATAACCCACGGCACCCACAGCCTAGTGTTTTTGCAAACTCACCCTCTGCAAAGCTCTTACAATTTTTTAATTATTATTATTATTTATTTGTCATCAAACACACACAAATACAAAATAAGAAACGATACAAGAGCCACAACACTGATGACAGAAATACGAATCTACCGGTTTGAACATGATGTGGGATATCCCTTAGGTGACTGCTGAACTTTTTCAGTAAGATTTGAGGGCTCAAGAAGATTTTGAAAAAATCCTGAAATCAGAAAATTTCCTTAAGAAATCACACTCCCGTAGTAAAGGTAGCAAATACTGGTACAAGACGAGTGCAATGGATTGCAGGCTTCATTGCAGGACCATTATGGGCCAAAACAAATTGTGAAAGTTTTGCTGAAGCAGTTGGTCAAATTAAGGTCGTCTGAATGTTTCTAATTTGATGTCCATGTTTGGTTTTAAATACAGTGGACACTATTGGTAATTGTCAAAGACTAGTATTCACAGTTCGTGTATCTCAACATATGCATAAAATAACAAACCTGTGAAAATTTGAGCTCAATCGGTCGTTGAATTTGCAAGATAATAATGAAAGAAAAAAACACCCTTGTCACACAAAGTTGTGTGCCTCTGATGCTTGATTTCGAGACCTCAAGTTCTAAACTTGATCAGGTCTCAAAATCAAATTCGTGGAAAATAACTTCTTTCTCAAAAACTATGTCACTTCAGAGGGAGCTGTTTCTCACAATATTTTATACCATCAACCTTTTAGGGTTTTATGATGATAATTATTTTGAGTAATTACCAATAGTGTCCACTGCCATTAAAAGCGATGTTGTGCAACTCAAAGCATTTTATATTGGTATATTTTATGATTTTTGTGAATTTGATCTTAAATTTAAACAAAATAATGAATTTACCATTTCTACTTTGTGCATGGAAAAACTATTTGCAGAGTATCGGCCCGATACACTTCCTTGTGCATGGACAGAACTCTGGACTTGAGGCTTCCTGTACCAGCATTTACCGCAAACACACACCAGCGTTTGGTAGACACAAATAACATTGGAAAATACACGTAGGCTTGAATAAGGGAATCAATGTTTGGTGAAGAGGTTTTCAACTAGTGGTTTAATCCCGACGAGGCCTGGTTCTTGATAATTTTACCAAGACGAAGATGAGTTAAATTATCAAGAACCAGGCCTCGGAGGGTTTAAACCACTAGTTGAAAACTGATTCAACACACTTTGATTCCAATTCATAAATACCTTTTCGGTAAAAAATACAATCAACACTTTTCGGTCAAAAAGTAAAATAAATGCCAAAATTATAATTGTTCATTGATTTCTTTCAACACAACACCCCTCCAGCTATGAAATGGTAAGGCCCTCGGATAAACAACTCCTTATAAGGAGATTGCTGTGCGCGTCGCGCGTATCGCGTGATGTGGCACAACTGGTCCAAGTGTTGCTCTCGACCAATAGAATTGAAGAAACTGTCTTATAAGCACAGGTGCAAGCGCGCGTGTCATGCCCATGTTTCAATACATTTTACTGGTGTTATACATGTTTCAACCATTCAAACAACCCCTCGACCAATCGACCAATCAGAATGGATAAACTGTCTGAGGTATTTATGAATATTAAATAAGAAATGGCACAGATGTTCACAGAGAGGGTACATCCCAAAGATGCAAAATTTGACACAGGAATAAAAAATAAATGTCAAAAGAAATTACATCATTTATAATTCCAAGACAGGCAAAGGAAAACAATCACTACAAACTTTTTTTTAAAATTAAAGAAATTGGGCAGAAAGCGATTACAACCTGGCACTTAATCTATGGTCGTGTCTAAGTGCATGGTTATTATTTTAGTTTATTGGACAGATTATGTTCAGTTTTTTAATTATGAGACCAATTATTTACAAAGTAACTGGTTAAGGATTACAAGGTGATGCTGCTCCATTCAACCACACCAGAAAACTGGGGCTAACCCCTTCACGAAAAGTAAAAAGTTTTTTTTACATGCATTACACAACACACTTGGTGTATGGCTTCACGGCCCCATCCAACTGTCTAAAGGACGAAGCAATAAAGTGTCTTGCTCCAAGGCAGTGGACACTATTGATAATCACTCAAAGTAACTGTTAGCATAAAAACTTACTTGGCAACAAGTAGTGGAGAGCTGTTGGTAGTATAAAACATTGTGAGGAACGGCTCCCTCTGAAGTAACATGGTTTTTGAGATGTAATTGAACTTGAATATTTGAATATGAACTTGAATATTTGAATTGATTTTAAAACCTCAACTGAGGTCTCGAAATCAAGCATCTGAAAACTTGTGCGAAAAGGGTGTTTTTTCTTTCACTATTCTCTCACAATTTTGATGACCAATTGAGTTCAAATTTTCACAGGTTTGTTATTGTATGCATATGTTGAGATACACCAAGTGAGAAGACTGGTCTTTGACAATTACCAAAGTTGTCCGGTGTCTGTACTGGCACAAGTTCCAAGACCAGTACTCAAACCCACACTCTACTGATCAGGACCCAATTGCATAGAGCTGCCCAAGCAGACCAATTCCTGCTTAGCAGAATATATCAGGATACCGGTCAGAAATGGTACATGTGGCTTATAACCTGACTCTGCTAAGCACAATTGTGTTGTGCTTGGCGAGTTTTTCTGCTTAAGCAGTTTTATAAAAATTCACCCTGAAACTCAACAGCTTGAGTCTGATGCTAATGCCACTCGGCCACGACACGCCTTAAAGCCATTATACACTTTCGGTAAACAGTATTGCCCAAGTCCCACATTTCGTGTATCACAACTTATATATAAAATAACAAACCTGTAAAAGTTTAGGCTCAATCGGTCATCGGGGTCGGGAGAAAATAACGGAAAACCCACTCTTGTTTCCGCACGTTTCGTCGTGTCATGACATGTGTTTCAAATAAATCCACAATTCTCGCTATCGAGAATTGATATTGTTTTAATGTTTTCTCAAAGAGTAAAGCATTTCATGGAACAATATTTCAAGAGAAGTCTTTAACCATAACCTTCTGTAAACCCTGTGAATTATTTGTAAATCTGTGAACTGTTTATTTATTTATTTTCTGTACCGAAAGTGTATAATGGCTTTAATGAATCAACAAATGCAAGGAAAGACACAAGCAAGACAAATAGGAGGGGGAAACATGAAAGAAGTGAGATAGACATACCTCTGAGCTGGCCAGCTTTCTGGATGGTTTGGTTGACTAGTTTGAGACAGTTGAGTAACTCTTGGTGATTGGTGCAGCGGATCTTGTATCCATTGATAAGGTCTCGGTTTAAATCAAACAACTCCATGTAACCTCGTCTCATGTTCCTCCTGGTCAGGGGTAAAATATAAAACGAGAGTAGATCAAATGACTGGATGGCTAAATAACAATAATGACAAAACGTGCCTATTGAAAAGCTTACAAAGCACACCAAGATGTATATTTGATGGTCAGAACAAAATACCTTTAGTAATTGTCAAAGACCAGTCTTCCCTCACTCGGTGGTTGTAAAAAATACGCATAAAATAACAAACCTGTGCACATTTGAACTCAATTGGTTGATGAAGTTGAGAGAGAATAATGGAAGAAAAACACCCAGATTCCACAAGTTGTGTGCTTTTAGATGCCTTAAATTCGAGACCTCAGATGAGGTCGCAAACTCAAATCCAATTATTAAAAGAGAAATTACTTTTTTTCTCAGAAACAAAATGCTCCAGGAGGGAGTCATTTCTCACAAAGTTTTATACTATCAACAGACCTCCATTGCTCATTACCAAGTCAGTTTGTACGCTGACAATTATTTTGAGTAATTACCAATAGTGTCCAGTGCCTTTAAACAAACAAAAGAATTAATTGACTCACATGTCGGCCATAAGGCGAGCATCCTCTGCTCTGACCACAAGGCTACGAATCAGATTGGAATGATCAGCCATCTCCGCCGTTAACTTCTGTCGCACTGAATGAAACTCGTCCACCTATGACAAACAAACAATAACACGTAAAAATATAAAGATATTTATGAAGCACCCAATTGCGATAAAGGCCTCAAAGCGCTAAATACAAAGGAACAAAGAAATTACCAAATTACAACATTACAACACAGGGGGGTTTACGAAGAATATTAATAAAAAATATTGATACAAAATGTTCAGGGCAGTTTTAAAACATAAAAAATTTCGTTGATTTTATGCTTTCACATGATTCAGAAGAGACTACTGAAGACATTATATCAGTGCAGACAGAGTATAATAGCAAAAGTTTGAGATTTATGAAGAATTTTGTGAGGTTGTGTTTTTGGTCAAAAATCCAAAAAAATCTGTGATGCCGGCATGGGTCGATTTTTCAGATTTGGGGTAAAAATATTTTCTGTGATTTTATGCTTTCAAATGATACAGAAGATACTACTAAAGACATTTTATCAGTGCAGACTGGGTATATAAGCGAAAGTTTGAGATTTTTAAAGAATTTTGTGAGGTTGTGTTTTTGGTCAAAAATCCAAAAAAATCTGTGATGCCGGCATGGGTCGATTTTTCAGATTCGAGGTGAACAAAATTTCTGTGATTTTATGCTTCAGATGATACAGAAGATACTACTATAGACATTTTATCAGTGCGGACTGGGTATATAAGCGAAAGTTTGAGATTTTTAAAGAATTTTGTGAGTATGTGTTTTTGGTAAAAAATCCCAAAAAATATGTGATGTCGGCATGGGTCGATTTTTCAGATTTGGGGTAAAAATATTTTCTGTTATTTTATGCTTTCAAATGATACAGAAGATACTACTAAAGACATTTTATCAGTGCGGACTGGGTATATAAGCGAAAGTTTGAGATTTTTAAAGAATTTTGTGAGTTTGAGTTTTTGGTCAAAAATCCAAAAAAATCTGTGCTTAAAAAATGTGGTCGGGATCCCGACATATCCCGCCGGGATTCCCGACATATCCCACCGGGATACGTTGGGATACGTCGGGATGGATGTATCCCGACGGGATTCATCGGGATAGCTCATGTCGGGATCCCGACCCAAGGTGGGATAAGTCGGGATCCCGACGGAATTATTGTCAGAATCCCGACCGAAGGCGGGACGAGTTGGGATAAGGTGGGATCCCGATCACCTAATCCCGGCATTGTTGGGATACATCGGGATAGCTAATGTCGGATCCCGACAAAGGTGGGATGAGTTGGGGCGACGGAATTTTTGTCAAAATCCCGACCGAAGGCGGGGTAAGTTGGGATCCCGATCGGCATTGTTGTGGATCGGGATAGCTAATGTCGGGATCCCGCCCTAGGTTGGATGAGTTTTAGGTAAGCCTACAACAAAAAACACAGGTCACAGGACTCAAATTTAGGGGGAAAATCCACAAGACCGCAGTGCTTGTTGCTCATAATTTTTACTGGACTGGAACATTTTTTACAAAATCGAAGTTCGAGAAGAAACAAATAAGAACTCTACAAAAACGCACCAAAACTTCAAACGTTAACAAGTTTGTTCATATTCTTTTCACTTGCAGATAGATCGCTTATTAGGAGGCAGTATGGGCTTTGAAATCCCATTGAGAAATGTCCACATACCTTTTTTTTTTTACACAACGTTTGTTTGTTGCCACAGAAAAAAATAAAACAGTTTTGACAGAACAATATCAAAACCGTTGTCATGATTTAACATGAGGCAACGGAAACAACCATGCAACACAGGGGGATGTGTGGTGTCAAAAGCATACAACCTACACGACACGTCAACAATACGATTTCAACGCTATTATAGTTCGTTGGTAAGGTCGTGACCACTGACCTATATAGAGATCAGTGGTCGTGACATGCACATGGTCAGTGGTAAACGAACGAAGCGCTTAACTGTAGTGTTCCCTCGGTCGGGCACCAATCAATACAAGCATTATGCAAGCACGGAATTGGGTGCCGTCGCTCGTCCCCCCAACCACCTAAACAAAAGTACTGCATGCAGTGGTGGTGGGCATGAGCACGGTTAAACCGTGGTTAGTCCAGCGAGATCTCGCGCTGGAACGAGATCGACGATATATTTATTTTTTTCAAGAACAATTATGTTTTATTTTGAAGGCTACATCACACTTTTTGACAAACGAAAAAATTATCTTGAAGCAATTTTACGAATAAAAAATCAAGACGTGAAAGAACAATTCTATTTATTTGTTTTTATCTCGCGATAATCCACGGTTTCAGAACGAGGCTGGCGCCAGTTCTAACAACTTTGATCCAATTGAAACCAGACATTAATTTTTCGATCGTGTCTCTGTCAAAAATGGCGAAAATATGCATTTTAATTTGGATTGAGGACAATCCAATCAGAGGTAGTGTGGCAAGTTTCGACGCAATACATGAACCAAAGAAGAAGGTTTATGAATATCGTATCGGGGATCGTGTGAAGGCGAAATTTGGAAGAGGAAAAGTGGCGGCAAAAGCCAAACCAGCCAAACCCATAATCACTATCAACGTCATCAGTATTCCCGGCTGTCATTGGAAAAATCGGTGGTAAGTTTCTCGATTATTAGGAATAGGAGGGCATATAGGAAATGAGGGCAGGGGCTACCCAAGTTTCTTGCTTAGTTGGAAACGACGGAAAAGGCTCCATTGGTCTAAATTTATAGATCTGACTGAGTGATTACCTTTTTTGGTTTGATTACATGTATCGCATTCGTACTAAAAAAATTACTAGGACTAGGAATGAATAGGAGGTCCTGTTTTCAAGGTGTCGCTTAAATCGTGGCAAATATTTTACCTCTCTGTGCGCGATGTAAACAGTCCCTAGCTAGATAAAAAATAATTGGTTTTATTTGCCAAGCAAAGAGTCTCCTCTCTCTTAACCAAAATTAGAAACACGTAAGGCTCCACTGGTTATTTGCACTTGTAAATGCAAAAAGTTTGGTATTTTATTTAGGCATTTTTTACATTCCTACAACGAACAAGGTACAAAAATATGCCATAATGTTGAGGCCATATAAAATAAAATTGCCCACCGAAAAAGTTTCATCAAACACTATTTCAATTCACAATTCACGATGATCAAATCATGTGACTGAACATTCTGCTGAGCATTCTGGAAAAAAAATACAGAGGCTTTGAAGCCATGTGCCTTATATTATTTTCTAATAATAACATTTTTCAGATTTTTTTTTTTAACCCTCGTATAAAATATTATTACCAATATTAAAATTTAAACATCAGCTTGGTGATTCAATTATCACTTTTATTTTTATGCTTTATTCACATTTTTTTTCTTCAAATTATCATGGTAATTTTTAAAATGTCATAATAAATATTGTGAATAAAGTAAAGACAACTGCTGGCTAAAGTCTTTAAAGAGTCATACACAGGAGTCTCACAGAACACTTGCAGTCACTGCAAATATTTCTTCCACGTATGGCTTCACCGGGAAACCATTCTTTCTCGTTTGCCTTGAAAACAGGAAAAACTAAAAACAAATGGGACCAGTTTAAGTCATTGAAGATCGGTGTGTGGTGTGAAAATTTCAATGTCCATCAAGTTTTGATTTATGTTTGCATACTTAATATAAACAAATGAAGATAATTTAGGGCATCGGTTGATATATATTGCATCATCATTTTTTTCCAAATTCAAAGAAAAGCATAATACTGTGAAAACTGATAAGAGGAGGATACATCATGCATGCCCCATGGCCCATACCGTACGTGTCACGCATGCATGTAGGGCCTTAAGTTATCATGCTTTGTAGCATATTGTATTATTGTCAGATTGTAAGCCCGATACATGTTATAATTATGTTAGGCCTACTAAATTTTGCAATGTTTCATACATATTTTTTCCTTGAATTCTAGGTCCTGAGGAAGAAGAGTCCTTCAAAGTTGCTTTAAAAAGGATAGTTTCGAGTTCATGAAACTTGTATAAAGTGCTGTGAAGATGAACCAGACTCCGACTGTTACTCAAGCCTGATCAGCACCCCAAGAATAGGAAAAAAAAACACCAGCAGTACCATCTACAAGTTCTGGGAAAGGCAAAACTACTATGAGAGTAGCTAAAAATATAAAGGTAACTAATTTGTTTTTCTCTTTTGATTCAAAAACTTAATTTTGTAAAAGTAAAGTGATTGTTATAATATAGACACTTAACATAACTACGGTACGTCGTCTGGCAAATAGACTGCTGCATCGCTGCTATGCTGTTGGAGCGACACATCAGCCATCCCTGGCTCGGTTTTTATTTATAAATTATGTTAGGCCTACTAAATTGTAGGCCTTGGTTTGTTCGCGGGAGGAAAAACAGGATTCTCAAAGTCAAAGGCTGTGGGAACAACCCTCATTTTGTTTCTCTTCGCCTGATGTTATTGTCATATGTTATAAAGGCCATTCGACTGTCATGACTGTCACAAGGTCTGCTGATCTTTCGAATGTGAAATTTGGGATTGCTAGCTGCATGCAAACACTTGTTTAATAATAATTTTTTATGACTTTGCGATTCTTTTTCAGCACACATTTTCAAGATATTCCAATTGCCATTTGAGGAGGAGAAGAAGAGTTGGGACAGGATTGTACTGAAGCTGAATGTCAAGATTCGAGCGGTGAAGAACAACAAATACAAACTCCCTGAGGAGCTTAAAGTCAAATTAGTGCAGTGACTTCACTTGAATTAGTGTTAACATTCAAAACTAGAAGAGCTCCTTAATCTTTCTTTTCCTCTTTTTTTCAACGTTGGGTTGTGCTGCATTTGAACCGAAAATGGCGTTCAGCAACCAAATAGCAACCATGTGACCAAGAAAACTGGTCCCTCTATGTTGAACTCTTTCAATACACACGTCTGGTCAGGAAGACATAGACTATTATGCTCACAAAACAGTGGTATTCAAGGAAGATGATTCCAGCTTGTGATTCCAGTGTGGAATTCAGCAATTGTATGTACGTACACGAGATGAATAATTTTTTTTTGTCAGATAGGATGCAGTTTGCACATAATGATGAGAATAATGTTTGAACAGTGTGTAAAAGATGACAATAAAATAGTAAATGTATAAAAACCTATTTTTTTTCCCAGTTCTTATTTCAGCTTTCTCACAGGTGGATATTAACCATATCCAGATGAGTTGCCAGATATCCTGGTGGGATACGTTGGGATCCCATCGGGATCCCGATCAGTATCCCGTCGGGACATTTTGCCGGGATCCCGACCTATCCCGTCGGGATCCCGATGGGATAGGTCGGGATCCCGACAAAATATCCCGACGGGATAGGTCAGGATCCCAGTCATTATCCCGACGGTATCCCGACGGTATCCCGATCAGTTTCCCGTCGGGATACGTCTGGATACTGACCGGGATCCCGACCTATCCCGTCGGGATATTTTGTCGGGATCCCGGCGGGATAGGTCGGGATCCCAACCAATCCCATCGGGATCCCGTTCAGTATCCCGTCGGGATAATGACTGGGATCCCGACCTATCCCGTCGGGATATTTTGTCGGGATCCCGACCTATCCCGTCGGGATCCCGACGGGATAGGTCGGGATCCCGACAAAATATCCCGGTGGGATAGGTCGGGATCCCGATCAGTATCCCAACGGGATTCCCGACCTATCCCACCGGGATATTGGTCGGGATCCCGACCACATTTTTTAAGGGGATGCCGGCATAGGTCGATTTTTCAGATTCGGGGGTGAACAAAATTTCTGTGATTTTATGCTTTCAAATGATACAAAAGATACTACTGAAGACATTTTATCAGTGCGGACTGGGTATATAAGCGAAAGTTTGAGATTTTTAAAGAATTTTGTGCGTTTGAGTTTTTTGGTAAAAAATCCCAAAAAAATCTGTGATGCCGACATGGGTCGATTTTTCAGATTCGGGGTGAACAAAGTTTCTGTGATTTTATGCTTTCAAATGATACAGAAGATACTACTGAAGACATTTTATCAGTGCGGACTGGGTATATAAGCGAAAGTTTGAGATTTTTTAAGAATATTGTGAGTTTGAGTTTTTGGTCAAAAATCCAAAAAAATCTGTGATGCCGGCATGGGTCGGTTTTTCAGATTTGGGGTTAACAAAATTTGTATGATTTTATGCATTCAAATGATACAGAAGATACCACTGAAGATATTTTATCAGGGCGGACTGGGTATATAAGCGAAAGTTTGAGATTTTTAAAGAATTTTGTGAGTTTGAGTTTTTTGTCAAAAATCCGAAAAGATCTGTGATGCCGGCATGGGTCGATTTTTCAGATTTGGTGTAAAAATACTTTCTGTGATTTTATGCTTTCAAATGATACAGAAGATACTAATAAAGACATTTTATCAGTGCGGACTGGGTATATAAGGGAAAGTTTGAGATTTTTAAAGAATGTTGTGAGGTTGTGTTTTTGGTCAAAAATCCCCAAAAATCTGTGATGCCGGCATGGGTCGATTTTACAGATTCGAGGTGAACAAAATTTCTGTGATTTTATGCTTTCAAATGATACAGAAGATACTACTGAAGACATTTTATCAGTGCGGACTGGGTATATAAGCGAAAGTTTGAGATTTATAAAGAATTTTGTGAGTTTGTGTTTTTGGTCAAAAATCCCAAAAAATCTGTAATGCCGGCATGGGTCGATTTTTCAGATTCGGGGTGAACAAAATTTCTGTGATTTTATGCTTTCAAATGATACAGAAGATACTACTGAAGACATTTTATCAGTGCGGACTGGGTATATAAGAGAAAGTTTGAGATTTTGAAAGAATTTTGTGAGTATGTGTTTTTGGTCAAAAATCCAAAAAAAAATATCTGTGATGCCGGCATGGGTTGATTTTTCAGATTTGGGGTGAACAAAAATTCTGTGATTTTATGCTTTCAAATGATACAGAAGATACTACTGAAGACATTTTGTCAGTGCGGACTGGGTATATAAGCGAAAATTTGAGATTTTCAAAGAATTTTGTGAGTATGTGTTTTTGGTAAAAAATCCCCAAAAAATCTGTGATGCCGGCATGGGTCGATTTTTCTGATTTGGGGTAAAAATATTTTCTGTTATTTTATGCTTTCAAATGATACAGAAGATACTACTAAAGACATTTTATCAGTGCGGACTGGGTATATAAGCGAAAGTTTGAGATTTTTAAATAATTTTGTGAGTTTGAGTTTTTGGTCAAAAATCCCAAAAAATCTGTGATGCCGGCATGGGTCAATTTTTCAGATTTTGGGTGAACAAAATTTCTGTGATTTTATGCTTTCAAATGATACAGAAGATACTACTAAAGACATTTTATCAGTGCGGACTGGGTGTATAAGCGAAAGTTTGAGATTTTTAAAGAATTTTGTAAGTTTGTGTTTTTGGTCAAAAATCCAAAAAAAATCTGTGATGCCGGCATGGGTCGATTTTATGCTTTCAAATGATACAGAAGATACTACTAAAGACATTTTATCAGTGCGGACTGGGTATATAAGCGAAAGTTTGAGATTTATAAAGAATTTTGTGAGTTTGAGTTTTTGGTCAAAAATCCCAAAAAATCTGTGATGCCGGCATGGGTCGATTTTTCAGATTCGTGGTGAACAAAAATTCTGTGATTTTATGCTTTCAAATGATACAGAAGATACTACTAAAGACATTTTATCAGTGCGGACTGGGTAAATTAGCAAAAGTTTGAGATTTTTAAAGAATTTTGTGAGTTTGAGTTTTTGGTCAAAAAAACAAAAACATCTGTGATGCCGGCATGGGTCGATTTTTCAGATTTGGGGTGAAAATATTTTCTGTGATTTTATGCTTTCAAATGATACAGAAGATACTACTGAAGATATTTTATCCGTGCGGACTGGATATAAAAGCGAAAGTTTGAGATTTTTAAAGAATTTTGTGAGTTTGAGTTTTTGGTCAAAAAACCAAAAAAATCTGTGATGCCGGCATGGGTCAATTTTTCAGATTCAGGGTAAACAAAATTTCTGTGATTTTATGCTTTCAAATGATACAGAAGATACTACCAAAGATATTTTATCAGTGCGGACTGGGTATATAAGCGAAAGTTTGAGATTTTAAAAGAGTTTTGTGAGTTTGTGTTTTTGGTCAAAAATCCCAAAAAATCTGTGATGCCGGCATGGGTCGATTTTTCAGATTTGGGGTGAAAACATTTTCTGTGATTTTATGCTTTCAAATGATACAGAAGATACTACTGAAGACATTTTATCAGTGCGGACTGGGTATATAAGCGAAAGTTTGAGACTATTAAAGAATTTTGTGAGTATGTGTTTTTGGTCAAAAATCAAAAAAAAAATCTGTGATGCCAGCATGGGTCGGTTTTTCAGATTCGGGGTGAACAAAATTTCTGTGATTTTATGCTTTCAAATGATACAGAAGATACTACTGAAGACATTTTATCAGTGCGAACTGGGTAAATTAGCGAAAGTTTGAGATTTTTTAAGAATTTTGTGAGTTTGAGTTTTTGGTCAAAAATCCCAAAAAATCTGTGATGCCGGCATGGGTTGATTTTTCAGATTTGGGGTGAAAACATTTTCTGTGATTTGATGCTTTCAAATGATACAGAAGATACTACCAAAGACATTTTATCAGTGCAGACTGGGTATATAAGCGAAAGTTTGAGATTTTTAAAGAATTTTGTGAGTTTGAGTTTTTGGTCAAAAATCCAAAAAAATCTGTGATGCCGGCATGGGTCGATTTTTCAGATTTGGGGTGAACAAAATTTCTGTGATTTTATGCTTTCAAATGATACAGAAGATACTACTGAAGATATTTTATCAGTGTGGACTGGGTATATAAGGGAAAGTTTGAGATTTATAAAGAATTTTGTGAGGTTGTGTTTTTGGTCAAAAATCCCCAAAAATCTGTGATGCCGGCATGGGTCGATTTTTCAGATTCGGGGTGAACAAAATTTCTGTGATTTTTGCTTTCAAATGATACAGAAGATACTACCAAAGATATTTTATCAGTGCGGACTGGGTATAAAAGCGAAAGTTTGAGATTTTTAAAGAATTTTGTGAGTTTGTGTTTTTGGTCAAAAATCCAAAAATATCTGTGATGCCGGCATGGGTCGATTTTTCAGATTTGGGGTGAAAACATTTTCTGTGATTTTATGCTTTCAAATGATACAGAAGATACTACCAAAGACATTTTATCAGTGCGGACTAGGTATATAAGCGAAAGTTTGAGATTTTTAAAGAATTTTGTGAGTTTTTGTTTTTGGTCAAAAATCCAAAAAAAATTGTGATGCCGGCATGGGTCGATTTTTCAGATTTGGGGTGAAAACATTTTCTGTGATTTTATGCTTTCAAATGATACAGAAGATACTACTAAAGACAATTTATCAGTGCGTACGGGTATATAAGCGAAAGTTTGAGATTTTTAAAGAATTTTGTGAGTTTGTGTTTTTGGTCAAAAATTCCAAAAAATCTGTGATGCCGGCATGGGTCGATTTTTCAGATTCGGGGTGAACAAAATTTCTGTGATTTTATGCTTTCAAATGATACAGAAGATACTACTAAAGACATTTTATCAGTGCGGACTGGGTAAATTAATGAAAGTTTGAGATTTTTAAAGAATTTTGTGAGTTTGAGTTTTTAGTCAAAAAACCAAAAAAATCTGTGATGCCGGCATGGGTCAATTTTTCAGATTCGGGGTGAACAAAATTTCTGTGATTTTTGCTTTCAAATGATACAGAAGATACTACCAAAGATATTTTATCAGTGCGGACTGGGTATACAAGCGAAAGTTTGAGATTTTTAAAGAATTTTGTGAGTTTGTGTTTTTGGTCAAAAATCCAAAAATATCTGTGATGCCGGCATGGGTCGATTTTTCAGATTTGGGGTGAAAACATTTTCTGTGATTTTATGCTTTCAAATGATACAGAAGATACTACTGAAGACATTTTATCAGTGCGGGCTGGGTATATAAGCGAAAGTTTGAGATTTTTAAAGAATTTTGTGAGTTTGAGTTTTTGGTCAAAAATCCAAAAAAATCTGTGATGCCGGCATGGGTCGATTTTTCAGATTTGGGGTGAACAAAATTTCTGTAATTTTATGCTTTCAAATGATACAGAAGATACTTCTAAAGACATTTTATCAGTGCGGACTGGGTGTATAGGCGAAAGTTTGAGATTTTTTAAGAATTTTGTGAGTTTGAGTTTTTGGTCAAAAAACCAAAAAAATCTGTCATGCCGCCATGGGTCGATTTGTCAGATTTGGGGTGAAAATATTTTCTGTGATTTAATGCTTTCAAATGATACAGAAGATACTGCTAAAGACATTTTATCAGTGCAGACTGGGTATATAAGCGAAAGTTTGAGATTTTTAAAGAATTTTGTGAGTTTGAGTTTTTGGTAAAAAATCCAAAAAAATCTGTGATGCCGGCATGGGTCGATTTTTCAGATTTGGGGTGAACAAAATTTCTGTGATTTTATGCTTTCAAATGATACAGAAGATACTACCAAAGACAATTTATCAGTCCGGACTGGGTATATAAGCGAAAGTTTGAGATTTATAAAGAATTTTGTGAGTTTGAGTTTTTGGTCAAAAATCCCAAAAAATCTGTGATGCCGGCATGGGTCGATTTTTCAGATTCGTGGTGAACAAAAATTCTGTGATTTTATGCTTTCAAATGATACAGAAGATACTAATAAAGACATTTTATCAGTGCAGACTGGGTAAATTAGCGAAAGTTTGAGATTTTTAAAGAATTTTGTGAGTTTGTGTTTTTGGTCAAAAATCCAAAAAAATCTGTGATGCCGGCATGGGTCTGTTTTTCAGATTCGGGGTGAACAAAATTTCTGTGATTTTATGCTTTCAAATGATACAGAAGATACTACTGAAGACATGTTATCAGTGCGGACTGGGTATATAAGCGAAAGTTTGAGATTTATAAAGAATTTTGTGAGTATGTGTTTTTGGTCAAAAATCCAAAAAAATCTGTGATGCCGGCATGGGTCGGTTTTTCAGATTCGGGGTGAACAACATTTCTGTGATTTTATGCTTTAAAATGATACAGAAGATACTACTGAAGACATTTTATCAGTGCAGACTGGGTATATAAGCGAAAGTTTGAGATTTTTAAAGAATTTTGTGAGTATGTGTTTTTGGTCAAAAAACCAAAAAAATCTGTGATGCCGGCATGGGTCGATTTGTCAGATTTGGGGTGAAATTATTTTCTGTGATTTTTATGCTTTCAAATGATACAGAAGATACTACTGCAGACATTTTATCAGTGCGGACTGGGTATATCAGCGAAAGTTTAAGATTTTTAAAGAATTTTGTGAGTTTGAGTTTTTTTGGAAAAAAAACAAAAAAATATGTGATGCCGGCATGGGTCAATTTTTCAGATTCAGGGTAAACAAAATTTCTGTGATTTTATGCTTTCAAATGATACAGAAGATACTACCAAAGATATTTTATCAGTGCGGACTGGGTATATAAGCGAAAGTTTGAGATTTTAAAAGAGTTTTGTGAGTTTGTGTTTTTGGTCAAAAATCCCAAAAAATCTGTGATGCCGGCATGGGTCGATTTTTCAGATTTGGGGTGAAAACATTTTCTGTGATTTTATGCTTTCAAATGATACAGAAGATACTACTGAAGACATTTTATCAGTGCGGACTGGGTATATAAGCGAAAGTTTGAGACTTTTAAAGAATTTTGTGAGTATGTGTTTTTGGTCAAAAATCAAAAAAAAAATCTGTGATGCCAGCATGGGTCGGTTTTTCAGATTCGGGGTGAACAAAACTTCTGTGATTTTATGCTTTCAAATGATACAGAAGATACTACTGAAGACATTTTATCAGTGCGGACTGGGTATATAAGCGAAAGTTTGAGATTTTTAAAGAATTTTGTGAGTTTGAGTTTTTGGTCAAAAATCCAAAAAAATCTGTGATGCCGGCATGGGTCGATTTTTCAGATTCGGGTGAACAAAATTTCTGTGATTTTATGCTTTCAAATGATACAGAAGATACTACTGAAGACATTTTATCAGTGCGGACTGGGTATATAAGCGAAAGTTTGAGATTTATAAAGAATTTTGTGAGTTTGAGTTTTTGGTCAAAAATCCCAAAAAATCTGTGATGCCGGCATGGGTCGATTTTTCAGATTCGGGGTGAACAAAATTTCTGTGATTTTATGCTTTCAAATGATACAGAAGATACTAATAAAGACATTTTATCAGTGCAGACTGGGTAAATTAGCGAAAGTTTGAGATTTTTAAAGAATTTTGTGAGTTTGAGTTTTTGGTCAAAAATCCCAAAAAATCTGTGATGCCGGCATGGGTCGATTTTTCAGATTTGGGGTGAAAACATTTTCTGTGATTTTATGCTTTCAAATGATACAGAAGATACTACTGAAGACATTTTATCAGTGCGGACTGGGTATATAAGCGAAAGTTTGAGATTTTTAAAGAATTTTGTGAGGTTGAGTTTTTGGTAAAAAATCCAAAAAAATCTGTGATGCCGGCATGGGTCGATTTTTCAGATTTGGGGTGAACAAAATTTCTGTGATTTTATGCTTTCAAATGATACAGAAGATACTACTGAAGATATTTTATCAGTGCGGACTGGGTATATAAGCGAAAGTTTGAGATTTTTAAAGAATTTTGTGAGTATGTGTTTTTGGTCAAAAATCAAAAAAAATCTGTGATGCCGGCATGGGTCGGTTTTTCAGATTCGGGGGTGAACAAAATTTCTGTGATTTTATGCTTTCAAATGATACAGAAGATACTACTGAAGACATTTTATCAGTGCAGACTGGGTATAAAAGCGAAAGTGTGAGATTTATAAAGAATTTTGTGAGTTTGAGTTTTTGGTCAAAAATCCAAAAAAATCTGTGATGCCGGCATGGGTCGATTTTTCAGATTCGGGGTGAACAAAATTTCTGTGATTTTATGCTTTCAAATGATACAGAAGATACTACCAAAGACATTTTATCAGTGCGGACTGGGTAAATTAGCGAAAGTTTGAGATTTTTGGTCAAAAATCCAAAAAAATCTGTGATGCCGGCATGGGTCGATTTTTCAGATTTTGGGTGAAAATATTTTCTGTGATTTTATGCTTTCAAATGATACAGAAGATACTACTGAAGACATTTTATCAGTGCGGACTGGGTATATAAGCGAAAGTTTGAGATTTTAAAAGAATTTTGTGAGTTTGTGTTTTTGGTCAAAAATCCCAAAAAATCTGTGATGCCGGCATGGGTCGATTTTTCAGATTTGGGGTGAAAACATTTTCTGTGATTTTATGCTTTCAAATGATACAGAAGATACTACTGAAGACATTTTATCAGAGCGGACTGGGTATATAAGCGAAAGTTTGAGATTTTTAAAGAATTTTGTGAGTATGTGTTTTGGGTCAAAAATCAAAAAAAAATCTGTGATGCCAGCATGGGTCGGTTTTTCAGATTCGGGGTGAACAAAATTTCTGTGATTTTATGCTTTCAAATGATACAGAAGATACTACTGAAGACATTTTATCAGTGCGAACTGGGTATAAAAGCGAAAGTTTGAGATTTATAAAGAATTTTGTGAGTTTGAGTTTTTGGTCAAAAATCCCAAAAAATCTATGATGCCGGCATGGGTCGATTTTTCAGATTTGGGGTGAAAACATTTTCTGTGAATTTATGCTTTCAAATGATACAGAAGATACTACTGAAGACATTTTATCAGTGCGGGCTGGGTATATAAGCGAAAGTTTGAGATTTTTAAAGAGTTTTGTGAGTTTGAGTTTTTGGTCAAAAATCCAAAAAAATCTGTGATGCCGGCATGGGTCGATTTTTCAGATTTGGGGTGAACAAAATTTCTGTGATTTTATGCTTTCAAATGATACAGAAGATACTACTGAAGATATTTTATCAGTGCGGACTGGGTATATAAGCGAAAGTTTGAGATTTTTAAAGAATTTTGTGAGTATGTGTTTTTGGTCAAAAATCAAAAAAAATCTGTGATGCCGGCATGGGTCGGTTTTTCAGATTCGGGGGTGAACAAAATTTCTGTGATTTTATGCTTTCAAATGATACAGAAGATACTACTGAAGACATTTTATCAGTGCAGACTGGGTATAAAAGCGAAAGTGTGAGATTTATAAAGAATTTTGTGAGTTTGAGTTTTTGGTCAAAAATCCAAAAAAATCTGTGATGCCGGCATGGGTCGATTTTTCAGATTCGGGGTGAACAAAATTTCTGTGATTTTATGCTTTCAAATGATACAGAAGATACTACCAAAGACATTTTATCAGTGCGGACTGGGTAAATTAGCGAAAGTTTGAGATTTTTGGTCAAAAATCCAAAAAAATCTGTGATGCCGGCATGGGCGATTTTTCAGATTTTGGGTGAAAATATTTTCTGTGATTTTATGCTTTCAAATGATACAGAAGATACTACTGAAGACATTTTATCAGTGCGGACTGGGTATATAAGCGAAAGTTTGAGATTTTAAAAGAATTTTGTGAGTTTGTGTTTTTGGTCAAAAATCCCAAAAAATCTGTGATGCCGGCATGGGTCGATTTTTCAGATTTGGGGTGAAAACATTTTCTGTGATTTTATGCTTTCAAATGATACAGAAGATACTACTGAAGACATTTTATCAGAGCGGACTGGGTATATAAGCGAAAGTTTGAGATTTTTAAAGAATTTTGTGAGTATGTGTTTTGGGTCAAAAATCAAAAAAAAATCTGTGATGCCAGCATGGGTCGGTTTTTCAGATTCGGGGTGAACAAAATTTCTGTGATTTTATGCTTTCAAATGATACAGAAGATACTACTGAAGACATTTTATCAGTGCGAACTGGGTATAAAAGCGAAAGTTTGAGATTTATAAAGAATTTTGTGAGTTTGAGTTTTTGGTCAAAAATCCCAAAAAATCTATGATGCCGGCATGGGTCGATTTTTCAGATTTGGGGTGAAAACATTTTCTGTGAATTTATGCTTTCAAATGATACAGAAGATACTACTGAAGACATTTTATCAGTGCGGGCTGGGTATATAAGCGAAAGTTTGAGATTTTTAAAGAGTTTTGTGAGTTTGAGTTTTTGGTCAAAAATCAAAAAAAATCTGTGATGCCGGCATGGATCGATTTTTCAGATTTGGGGTGAACAAAATTTTTGTGGTTTTTATGCTTTCAAATGATACAGAAGATACTACTAAAGACATTTGATCAATGCAGACTGGGTAAATTAGCGAAAGTTTGAGATTTTTAAAGAATTTTGTGAGTTTATGTTTTTGGTCAAAAATCCCCAAAAATCTGTGATGCCAGCAGGGGTCGATTTTTCAGATTCGTGGTGAAAACATTTTCTGTGATTTGATGCTTTCAAATGATACAGAAGATACTACCAAAGACATTTTATCAGTGCAGACTGGGTATATAAGCGAAAGTTTGAGATTTTTAAAGAATTTTGTGAGTTTGAGTTTTTGGTCAAAAATCCCAAAAAATCTGTGATGCCGGCATGGGTCGATTTTTCAGATTTGGGGTGAACAAAATTTCTGTGATTTTATGCTTTCAAATGATACAGAAGATACTACTGAAGACATTTTGTCAGTGCGGGCTGGGTATATAAGCAAAAGTTTGAGATTTTTAAAGAATTTTGTGAGTTTGAGTTTTTGGTAAAAAATCCAAAAACATCTGTGATGCCGGCATGGGTCGATTTTTCAGATTTGGGGTGAACAAAATTTCTATGATTTTATGCTTACTAATGATACAGAAGATACTACCAAAGACATTTTATCAGTGCGGACTGGGTATATAAGCGAAAGTTTGAGATTTTTAAAGAATTTTGTGAGTATGTGTTTTTGGTCAAAAATCAAAAAAAATCTGTGATGCCGGCATGGGTCGGTTTTTCAGATTTTTGGTGAAAATATTTTCTGTGATTTTATGCTTTCAAATGATACAGAAGATACTACTGAAGATATTTTATCAGTGTGGACTGGGTATATAAGGGAAAGTTTGAGATTTATAAAGAATTTTGTGAGGTTGTGTTTTTGGTCAAAAATCCCAAAAAATCTGTGATGCCGGCATGGGTCGATTTTTCAGATTTGGGGTGAACAAAATTTCTGTGATTTTATGCTTTCAAATGATACAGAAGATACTACTGAAGACATGTTATCAGTGCGGGCTGGGTATATAAGCGAAAGTTTGAGATTTTTAAAGAATTTTGTGAGTTTGAGTTTTTGGTCAAAAATCCCAAAAAATCTGTGATGCCGGCATGGGTCGATTTTTCAGATTTGGGGTGAACAAAATTTCTGTGATTTTATGCTTTCAAATGATACAGAAGATACTACCAAAGACATTTTATCAGTGCGGACTGGGTATATAAGCGAAAGTTTGAGATTTTTAAAGAATTTTGTGAGTTTGCGTTTTTGGTCAAAAATCAAAAAAAAATTTGTGATGCCGGCATGGGTCGATTTTTCAGATTTGGGGTGAAAATACTTTCTGTGATTTAATGCTTTCAAATGATACAGAAGATACTACCAAAGACATTTTATCAGTGCGGACTGGGTATATAAGCGAAAGTTTGAGATTTTTAAAGAATTTTGTGAGTTTTTGTTTTGGGTAAAAAATCCAAAAAAATCTGTGATGCCGGCATGGGTCGATTTTTCAGATTTGGGGTGAACAGAATTTCTGTGATTTTATGCTTTCAAATGATACAGAAGATACTACCAAAGACATTTTATCAGTGCGGACTGGGTATATAAGCGAAAGTTTGAGATTTTTAAAGAATTTTGTGAGTATGTGTTTTTGGTCAAAAATCAAAAAAAATCTGTGATGCCGGCATGGGTCGGTTTTTCAGATTTTTGGTGAAAATATTTTCTGTGATTTTATGCTTTCAAATGATACAGAAGATACTACTGAAGATATTTTATCAGTGTGGACTGGGTATATAAGGGAAAGTTTGAGATTTATAAAGAATTTTGTGAGGTTGTGTTTTTGGTCAAAAATCCCAAAAAATCTGTGATGCCGGCATGGGTCGATTTTTCAGATTTGGGGTGAACAAAATTTCTGTGGTTTTTAAGCTTTCAAATGATACAGAAGATACTACTAAAGACATTTTATCAGTGTAGACTGGGTATATAAGCGAAAGTTTGAGATTTTTAAAGAATTTTGTGAGTTTGAGTTTTTGGTCAAAAAACCCCCAAAAATCTGTGATGCCGGCATGGGTCGATTTTTCAGATTTGGGGTGAACAAAATTTCTGTGATTTTATGCTTTCAAATGATACAGAAGATACTACTGAAGACATGTTATCAGTGCGGGCTGGGTATATAAGCGAAAGTTTGAGATTTTTAAAGAATTTTGTGAGTTTGAGTTTTTGGTCAAAAATCCCAAAAAATCTGTGATGCCGGCATGGGTCGATTTTTCAGATTTGGGGTGAACAAAATTTCTGTGATTTTATGCTTTCAAATGATACAGAAGATACTACCAAAGACATTTTATCAGTGCGGACTGGGTATATAAGCGAAAGTTTGAGATTTTTAAAGAATTTTGTGAGTTTGCGTTTTTGGTCAAAAATCAAAAAAAAATTGTGATGCCGGCATGGGTCGATTTTTCAGATTTGGGGTGAACAAAATTTCTGTGATTTTATGCTTTCAAATGATACAGAAGATACTACTGAAGACATGTTATCAGTGCGGGCTGGGTATATAAGCGAAAGTTTGAGATTTTTAAAGAATTTTGTGAGTTTGAGTTTTTGGTCAAAAATCCCCAAAAATCTGTGATGCCGGCATGGGTCGATTTTTCAGATTTGGGGTGAACAAAATTTCTGTGATTTTATGCTTTCAAATGATACAGAAGATACTACCAAAGACATTTTATCAGTGCGGACTGGGTATATAAGCGAAAGTTTGAGATTTTTAAAGAATTTTGTGAGTTTGCGTTTTTGGTCAAAAATCAAAAAAAAATTGTGATGCCGGCATGGGTCGATTTTTCAGATTTGGGGTGAAAATACTTTCTGTGATTTAATGCTTTCAAATGATACAGAAGATACTACCAAAGACATTTTATCAGTGCAGACTGGGTATATAAGCGAAAGTTTGAGATTTTTAAAGAATTTTGTGAGTTTTTGTTTTTGTTTAAAAATCCCCAAAAATCTGTGATGCCGGCATGGGTCGATTTTTCAGATTCGGGTGAATAAAATTTCTGTGATTTTATGCTTTCAAATGATACAGAAGATCCTACCAAAGACATTTGGTCAGTGCGGACTGGGTATATAAGCGAAAGTTTGAGATTTTTAAAGAATTTTGTGAGTTTGTGTTTTTGGTCAAAAATCCAAAAAAATCTGTGATGCCAGCATGGGTCGATATTTCAGATTTGGAGTGAAAAAAAAAATTCTGTGATTTTATGCTTTCAAATGATACAGGAGATACTACTGAATACATTTTATCAGTGCGGACTGGGTAAATTAGCAAAAGTTTGAGATTTGTAAAGAATTTTGTGAGTTTGTGTTTATGGTCAAAAATCCAAAAATAATTGTGATGCCGCGATTTTTCAGATTTGGGGTGAACAGAATTTCTGTGATTTTATGCTTTCAAATGATACAGAAGATACTACCAAAGACATTTTATCAGTGCGGACTGGGTATATAAGCGAAAGTTTGAGATTTTTAAAGAATTTTGTGAGTATGTGTTTTTGGTCAAAAATCAAAAAAAATCTGTGATGCCGGCATGGGTCGGTTTTTCAGATTTTTGGTGAAAATATTTTCTGTGATTTTATGCTTTCAAATGATACAGAAGATACTACTGAAGATATTTTATCAGTGTGGACTGGGTATATAAGCAAAAGTTTGAGATTTATAAAGAATTTTGTGAGGTTGTGTTTTTGGTCAAAAATCCCAAAAAATCTGTGATGCCGGCATGGGTCGATTTTTCAGATTTGGGGTGAACAAAATTTCTGTGGTTTTTAAGCTTTCAAATGATACAGAAGATACTACTAAAGACATTTTATCAGTGTAGACTGGGTATATAAGCGAAAGTTTGAGATTTTTAAAGAATTTTGTGAGTTTGAGTTTTTGGTCAAAAAACCCCCAAAAATCTGTGATGCCGGCATGGGTCGATTTTTCAGATTTGGGGTGAACAAAATTTCTGTGATTTTATGCTTTCAAATGATACAGAAGATACTACTGAAGACATGTTATCAGTGCGGGCTGGGTATATAAGCGAAAGTTTGAGATTTTTAAAGAATTTTGTGAGTTTGAGTTTTTGGTCAAAAATCCCAAAAAATCTGTGATGCCGGCATGGGTCGATTTTTCAGATTTGGGGTGAACAAAATTTCTGTGATTTTATGCTTTCAAATGATACAGAAGATACTACCAAAGACATTTTATCAGTGCGGACTGGGTATATAAGCGAAAGTTTGAGATTTTTAAAGAATTTTGTGAGTTTGCGTTTTTGGTCAAAAATAAAAAAAAAATTGTGATGCCGGCATGGGTCGATTTTTCAGATTTGGGGTGAACAAAATTTCTGTGATTTTATGCTTTCAAATGATACAGAAGATACTACTGAAGACATGTTATCAGTGCGGGCTGGGTATATAAGCGAAAGTTTGAGATTTTTAAAGAATTTTGTGAGTTTGAGTTTTTGGTCAAAAATCCCCAAAAATCTGTGATGCCGGCATGGGTCGATTTTTCAGATTTGGGGTGAACAAAATTTCTGTGATTTTATGCTTTCAAATGATACAGAAGATACTACCAAAGACATTTTATCAGTGCGGACTGGGTATATAAGCGAAAGTTTGAGATTTTTAAAGAATTTTGTGAGTTTGCGTTTTTGGTCAAAAATCAAAAAAAAATTGTGATGCCGGCATGGGTCGATTTTTCAGATTTGGGGTGAAAATACTTTCTGTGATTTAATGCTTTCAAATGATACAGAAGATACTACCAAAGACATTTTATCAGTGCAGACTGGGTATATAAGCGAAAGTTTGAGATTTTTAAAGAATTTTGTGAGTTTTTGTTTTTGTTTAAAAATCCCCAAAAATCTGTGATGCCGGCATGGGTCGATTTTTCAGATTCGGGTGAATAAAATTTCTGTGATTTTATGCTTTCAAATGATACAGAAGATCCTACCAAAGACATTTGGTCAGTGCGGACTGGGTATATAAGCGAAAGTTTGAGATTTTTAAAGAATTTTGTGAGTTTGTGTTTTTGGTCAAAAATCCAAAAAAATCTGTGATGCCAGCATGGGTCGATATTTCAGATTTGGAGTGAAAAAAAAAATTCTGTGATTTTATGCTTTCAAATGATACAGGAGATACTACTGAATACATTTTATCAGTGCGGACTGGGTAAATTAGCAAAAGTTTGAGATTTGTAAAGAATTTTGTGAGTTTGTGTTTATGGTCAAAAATCCAAAAATAATTGTGATGCCGCGATTTTTCAGATTCGGGGTGAAAAAATTTCTGTGATTTTATGCTTTCATGTCTATTATACAAAAGATACTACTGAAGACATTTTGGCAGTGCGGACTGGGTAAACTAGCGAAAGTTTGAGATTTTTAAAGAATTTTGTGAATTTGTGTTTTTGGTAAAAGTTCAAAAAAAATCAGTGATGCCGGCATGGGTCGATTTTTCAGATTTGGGGAGAAAAAGTTTTTGTTGATTTTATGCTTTCAAATGATACAAAAGATACTACTAAAGACATTTCATCAGTGCGGACTGGGTATCCTCGCAAAACTTTGAGAGTTATTGTTAATTTTCTGAGTTTGGGTTTTTGGTCAAAAATCCCCCAAAGGGGTGATTCAGGCATGGGTCATGTTTCAGATTTTGGGTGAATCAACTTTCGGTGATTTTATGCTTTCAAATGATACAGAACAGACGACTACTGAAGACATTTTGTCATTGCGGACTAGGCATATAAGCAAGAATTCGAGATTTTTTGAGAATTTTTTTTTTTTACTATCAACCATTGCTCGTTACCACTTCTACTTGTAAACTCCGTAGGGTCCATAAGACAGGACGTTAAGCCGAGTAAGTTGTATGCTAACAACTGTTTTGATTAAGAACCAATAGTATCCAGTGCCTTTAAAGCCATTATACACTTTCGGTACAAAAAAAAAAGAGTTAAAAGATTTACAAATAATTTACAGGGTTTACAGAAGGTAATGGTGAAAGACTTCTCTTGAAATATTGTTCCATGAAATGCTTTACTTTTTGAGAAAACATTAAAACAATATCAATTCTTGATAGCGAGAATTACGGATTTATTTTAAACACATGTCATGACACAGCGAAACGCGCGGAAACAAGAGTGGGTTTTCCCGTTATTTTCTCCCGATTCTGATGACCGATCGAGCCTAAATTTTCACAGGTTTGTTTTTTTATATATTAGTTGTGATACACCAAGTGTGGGACTTGGACATTACTGTTTACCGAAAGTGTATAATGGCTTTAAACCAAAACAAAGGTGGGAAAATTCCTTTAAAAATCTGACCTTTATGAGAACATTGTTGAGTTCCTCCATGTGCATTGGGAAGTCGGCGATGACTTGCAGGTCTTCAATACCAAGGAAATTACTAATGGCCTGAATCAGGTCTCCAGCTAGATCCATGTCGTCCGTCTTAATGCAGATCTGATATATACAAAAACCACAAGGGAAACTGACTGAGTTAGTTTTAAATGACTTGGAGTGGCACAAATTTACTAGAGTGGGATTTCGAACTAGCGACCTCCGGATAGGTGCTGGTGCCCCACCAACTGTGCTTTCTAGCTCTTTGTTGGGGGTTTCGCTGTTTTGTCAATATATTTATTCTTCGCTCCACCAACTGAGCTATCTGGCTCTATGTTTGGGGTTTACTGATTTTGTCAATAAATCTATTTTTTTCGGGAGTGTAAGTCAGAAGCCACACAACCGTTCATTGCTGTATAGCCAGGGATCACACCCAAGTTTAGGATACAACCAGGGAAGCGGCAGATCGAATACAGCAACACAAACAATAACACTTCATAAACACCTCGAAGAGTCCTTCGTTAGCGCCAATAACAGAATGAATAGGAAATGAGAAAATTAGGAAATTAGAAAAAATGTTTGTATTGTATTTGTATTTGCACACATTTATTTCATTGCTGCCCTACATTTAAACTTACACATTTTACAAAGTTTTATAAGTATATTCAAATTATGAGTAGTTTACAGTATTACTTAGTATCTTAGGATATGAAAGTTTACAATGATTTAGATAGTTATTTATTAGGAAGCTTTTAAAGTCATGTTAAGTTTTATATGTGAAAGGAAAACCCTCATTTAAAGAAAACCAACAAACCAGGTAGGGACTGAAAACCCAACCCACATGCAAGGCTCTGTCCTGAGCTTGGGTTAGAACAAAGAGTTATTTATAAGAACTAGAGGGCGCACTGGTGATGCTTCTTGCACAAACGCGATGGGACCGCAAGGAGACACGCGCGTGGCGTGCGTTGAATATGAAACACACGTTGGAGTTTTGTGTTTATTGAACACTACCCCATGCTGTTTTGTCAACTCACAAAATGGCCGCACAAACACACCTTAAATAAGCCTTAAATAAACCTCAAAGAAAACAGGACAGGGTTAATTTTAAGTGATTTGGGGTTTAACAAAGACAATTTGTAAGTGGACATTCCAAAAAACAATTGTTGGCTTCTGTAAATGCCCCCATTGGTTTTCTCTGTATTATTTTCATTTCATTACTCATTTTTGGTCCTTATTAATAATTTTTCTCGTCCAGTTATTAACTACTATTCTTGACGGTCTTTGACCTAAATTATTGTACAAATTTTTTTGTCAACAATATGGAAACAAAATTGTTGACTTGATTTTAATTTGAATCCCGACAAACTAAAACAGTATAGGTAAAAACCACAATTAATATTCTTTATCCCCGATGTAAATTTAACAGCTCTTATATGGTTGTGGTACCCCCTGCTAGGATTCGAAACTGCCTCTAGCTACCGGGCAACCTCGGTAGTCTAGTTGGTAAGACACTGCTCTAGAATTGCAAGGGTCGTGGGTTCGAAACCCACCCAAGTAACATGCCTGTGATATTTTTTCACAGGACTCTGGGAAAGTACTGAGTATACAGTGCTAACACACATTGGTGTATGGGTAAAAACCAATAAACTAAAACAGGTTTCTCACCAGTCCATTGGTCTGCATGTTGATAAACACTGGTCCTGAACCACGCAGCGATATGAAGCCAATGTTGAGCTCACCCTTACAGGTAATGTCCTCATTCAACAAGAAATTCTGATTGACCCACATCAAGACCTGGACAAAAATAAAGAGAGTAATAATATCAAAGTCTTATATAAATATATATGTATATATATATCAAATAATAAACCACAAGGGAAACTGACTATATATATATACATTTTTTGTTTTAGATAGATAGATAGATAGATATGTAGGTAGGTATAAACGTTTATTCAATGTTGCAAATAGTGTATAATACAGGGTGATATTGACAAAATTAATGTAAATATAAAATATATTAAAAGGTGAAACTTTAAACAAAAGGCAACATCTAGGTTCGGGGAGAAGCACAGCTTTTGTTCCCCAGCCTATGAACAGACAGACCAAAAAAACAGACAGACATTAAAATTACAGGACAAAACTAACAGGACAAAATTGACAGGTGTAAGACAGAAAATAAAGCCGTTACAATTTCTACATAAAAAAATAACATCAGAATCTTAGTATAGCACGCATATCTACCAAACAAGATACTCAAAGTGCTGAGTATATACAAACTTTCAGAATGATAGGTAAATTGCAGTGATGGATTTTGAGACCCAATTATTTAGCACCTTATAAGGGTTTACAAGGTGCTACGGCGCATACAGCAGCCACAGCCAGGAACACCGGTACGAACCCCTTCTCTTTTCCAAAAGTGCACTTGGTTCTTATACATGCGTAACACAACACATGGGACCAATGGCTTTCCGTCCAATCCGAAAGACAAAGCAATAGTTAAGTGTCTTGCTTAAGGACACAAGTGTCACGCACGGCTATAGAACAGATTCAAAACAGCTGGGGTATACCATTGGAATTACCTGGATCTGAAATAGTTAATTGTTTGGTGACAACAAAGAGAACATTATCAAATTAACAGGGCCCAATTTCATAAATCTGCTTAGCGGCCAATTTCATGCTTACAGTGTGATTTCCATTTCATAGCGCTGCTATTACCGTAAGCACAAGATAAGGTATGCTAACCATCGGGTGCAAATCCATGGATAATGCACAAGACGGCCGCCTAAAGAGTTTGCTTATCTATGAAATTCGCTTAAGCTTAAGCAAATGTTTTAGCAATAGTTAGCACAAAAAAAGTGTGTACAGTTGAGCAGCAATAAGAAATTGGCCCCTGAAATCCAATTTAGAAAAAGTGGATCCAAAATGGTTAGTCATTTGGTGACCATGGACAGGTTTCATACAGCTACTTTTAAAGCAGACAAGGGTGCTTTACAATTTTCTGCTAAAAAAATAATAAAAGCAATTCCTGCCATCAGCACCCCTAAGTTATCTTTCATAAATAAATAAAAACAATGGCCTTGAAGAAGGTACTTTATCGAGGGGCACTACAGCTCCTTCCAAGAGCTCCGAGCCGCCAAGGTCATCGTGAAATTTGAGGTTTTGGGGGCAATTGCCACAATTCTACCTGTATCAGTCTCGCGGGAAAAAAAAGGAGGGAGTTATAACAAATCTAAAGTGTGAATTAGTTTTAGAAGAACATACCCTTTGGATTCTTTCATTGACAGTGAAGGAAACACTGCTCTTTGGTTCTGGTGTATCCTCTGGACATGGCAAGTACATAGAGAAGCGTGGTAGCTGCCTTGTTAACTCAAACACATGGTATTGGTTGCTGAAAAAAAAAATACATACACATCACAGGTTAAAATAATAGTAAGAAAGTTTTCCTTTTGAATTTTGCCCCAAACAAGGGGCTAAAAGCCATTCTTGGTAAGGGGCTACACGAATTGTTTTTATTTAAGTGTAGTATGAAAAATAACTTAGGGTGATGATGGTATGAATTGATATTCCTTGTAAAACAGTCCAGGGCCCAATTTCATATCGCTGCTTAGCGGCCGACTTTGTGCTTACTGCGCGATTTCCATTTCATAGCGCTGCTAATCTTAAGCACACGAAAAGGCATGCTAACCTTCTGGTGCTTACCGCACGAACATAAATGACATCACAATGCAAATCCATGGTAAACGCGCAATATGGCCGCCAAATTTTTCTGCTAATCTGTGAAATACGCTTGCACCTTAGCAAATTTGTCTGCTAAAGTAAGCATGAAAATTTGCTTACCTTTAAGCAGCACCATGAAATTGGGCCCTAATTTTAAGGCGGAGGGATACCTGCATCAGGCAAGGAGTTCAAAAGAGATGCAATATGTAAAGCCATACGTAAAATAAAGCTGTTGGAATGGCTCCATGTTCTACATCTCAGCAAATCATGACTGTACGGGTGAGAAGAAGCAGAAAGTCTGGTTTCACACTGAAACATTCTAACAGGAGGAAGTGGGTCGGACAAACTTGTGGCTATTTTCACACGAAAATATCTGTTGAAAAGACAGAGGCTGGCTACAGACCTAGGGTGGGAAAGAGGTTGTAACCTTGATCATCTACTATAATTTTACCATTTACAATAATTTTTGTTTTTCCTTTAAAGAATACTTTTATCCAAAAAAGTAATGTTATTTTTCAAACGATTGTGTCTAAAAAACTGTGCAGGACAAATCGTGTATCAAGTGTGCAGGAGTGATACAAATACTATTGAGAGCGACCTCACGCGGTCAAAAATACAATGCTATAAGTAATTACTCCTGCATTACCTGGATTTGCCTCCAACGAACGCCTTGATGTGAAGATCAACAGGTACATCTTTGGGAGGAATAACTTGGACTTTGACTGAGTTGCAAAGGTTCTGAGCACTGGGATGACTGTTGGTGAGATGGTTGGGAAAAACAAAGGAGAAAAGTTGACTCAGGTTGTCTGCTCTTTCAAGATAATACTCGCATAGTGCTCTAGAGGTACTTTGAATCCAAACAAATCATTTGTGACAATATTTCTTAAAGTGATTCATCTTTCACAAGAACACTATTGTATTAAAAATAATAATAATAATATTAAAATAAAGACATTTGTAAAGCGCCTAATGCAAAAGCCTCTAAGCGCATAAAGAGAACAATAAAATATACAATGAGTGAAAGATACAATTACAAACGAGCAGATTACAAACAAGCAGCTTCAAACAAATGAGTTTTTAAATTGAGTTTATCAAAGCTACCAGACTAGTATGTAGGTTGACTGTCGATCCTATAGAATTTGGTAAAAACGGTATCCATTTGTTATTGTTGTGGGATAACCAGGGTCCTTGTTGAAACCAAAGGCTTTGACTTTGGCTATGGCTAACAAACACTACATCAAAAGCACACACTTTGAAAAAGAACGGACAGAGCCTAAGCTGGAGCCCAAGTCGAAGCTGTTGGTTTCGCAAAGGCCCTCAACAAATTTTCTACAAAGTATTGCATGAAGCTTTGCATGGTCTGATAATTAGAAAATTTAAGGTGTGGTCTCTTTCAGAGCCAACACTCCCACAAAGGAGATTTACACATGGTTGTACACGCAAGTTTACTATTTATTGATAGTTTCTTCATAGATTTTCCTCAGTTTGTCTGTTCCCTGATTGAGTTAAGATGTCTGTTTGACTTACACCACATGGCTCTCCCCTTCAAAGATTCCTTCAGCAAAGATCAGAATGGCTCTGACAACTGTGTCGTTAGTTGTAGACACGGAGAGCTCAACATGGGGCTGAAAACAGAAAGAATCATGCAAGTTAACATAGACACAATCAACCATGTTGGGATGGATCATGATTTTAAGGTCCCTATATAGAACTCTTTCTTTGTGCTGTACACGGATACAGAGTCCTAACTATTAGGGATTTTTCTGGGGCGGAAAATTCCAAAGCTTCAGAACTCAAATCTTACCTGCAGGAAGCCACTAATCTCAATAGATTCACATTCTATGGCGGCATACATTTTTCTGCGGTGGGTTTTGGTCGTCATATATTCCTCAAAGATCCGTCATTTTGGTGAAATAATGCAGCTCCCAACGTTAACAAATTTTTGTTTTGATCGTACTCTCACAGTGTTGTCTGCTGCCGTGCGCTTTTTGACCTCGGTGTGGGAGCTTTTTTGACCTCAGTGAGGGCGCTTTTTGGCATCAGTGAGGGCGCTTTTGGGCCTCAGTGAGGGCGCTTTTGGACCTCAGTGAGGGCGCTTTTTGGCCTCAGTGAGGGCGCTTTTGGGCCTCAGTGAGGGCACTTTTGGGCCTCAGTGAGGGTGCTTTTTGGCATCAGTGAGGGCGCTTTTGGGCCTCAGTGAGGGCGCTTTTGGAGCCCAGTGAGGGTCCTTTTTGAGAGTGTGCTATCACATGCAAGAGGGTCTATACCAGAATAGTGTGATGTTTTATCAAGCTATGACAATGGAAAGCCAGGTGACAGCAACATCTAAGTCTGTTTTCATGTCAATCAGGAACATTGGCAGAATACGCAATCACCTCACAAGGGAAGCTGCTGAAACCATTGTCCATGCCTTCATCACATCCAACGTAGATGCATGCAACTCGCTCTTATACGGAATTAACAATACGCAACTCTCTCGCCTTCAACGATTACAGAATATTGCAGCAAGGATGATCACTTACACCAAGAAAACGAAACACGTCACACCAGTGCTAGCCGGCTTGCACTGGCTCCCCATCCAACAAAGGGTTAAATATAAACTGTGCCTCATTATTTTAAAGATCTTAAAGGTGATGCCCCAGCATATTTAAGTGATCTTGTGCAGATATACACCCCAGGACATCGTGGCTCACGGTCTACAAAACACAAACTCCTCCAGGAAAACACAACTAAACATGTATGGGGGTAGAGAAGTTTTCAGAGTGCAGCACCAAAGCTTTGGAACTCCCTCCCGGACACTGTGAAACTCTCCAAATCGCTCAACACATTCAAGAATAGTTTAAAAACTCATTTTCATAGAGATGCTTTTTGTTAAGTTTATTTTTTTATTTTGTTGTTTGCTACTTTCATTGCTTATAGTTGTTTTTTTGTGGAGTAGTGCCATGAGCGCCGTTTGCGGCGGATACTGGCGCTTTATTAAGTGTCCATTATAATAATTATTATTATTATTATTATTAGTGTACTCACAGGTTTGTTAGTATCTCCTGCAGTCACCATGAGCGACGTCTGGAGCTGTGTGTTAGCCGGAATGATCCCCATCTGGGCCTTGTCTAGCTCACCCATCCCTGATGGCCGCTGGGTCTGCCCCGCCTTCAAAACAAATCAAGCAATAATGAATAATAATATTCAATATAATGGTAACAAATACTAAACCACAAGGGAAACTGACTGGGTAAATTTGAAATGATTTTGGGGTTGAACAAAGACAAATTTACTAGAACAGGATTTGAACCAATGACCTACGGAACAACCTAAAAGAAAACCTCTGATAAAAGTCTGAAATTTCTCATCCGTGTACTAAAAAGGGTAGCGACGAGTTCTTAAACGGCCGTTTACAACTGGCAGGGTCGTTGCCGTGTGATTATTGCACGGCAACGGCCCTGCAAGGTTTTAAACGGCAGTTTAAGAATCAGTCACTACTCTTTTATTCCCATTCATAATGCCTTTTTGGTTAAATGATTAGGGTACTTTTTCAAAATGTCCATAGATTTACATTAAACTTACAGGGTTTGAAGATAATGATAGTGGAAAGCTTCCTTTCAAGTATTACTTACTGAGGTGCTGTAGTTTTTGAGAAATGAGTAAACAAATGTCATGAAAATACGTTTGTAAATGATTAAAATAATTTTCGTCTCATGAGACGAAAATTATTTTCATGACATTGTTTTACTCATTTCCCAAAAACTTAAGCACCTCAACAGGTAATATTTTCAGGGAAGCTTTCTACTATCATTATCTTCAAACTGTGTAAGTTTAGTGTAAATCTGTGAACATTGTGTTTTTTGTCCTACAAAAGTTACATAGACCCTTTAAAGGCGTAACAAAGTAAGAAACTCTGTGTAAAAACTTATCCGTTTTCCGACGTGCTTGAGCTCTGTACGTCCATGTGTTGCATTGTTATGACTTATACGACAGCATTTGGATCCGTTCGTGCGCGTAGTCTTGGTGCAAGACGTTTCTCGTTTTCCTTTCACACACAGTGTGGCCAACTCACCGACAGCGCCCGCATCGCTAGTAACGAGAAATGTCTTGCAGCAAGACTAGCGCGTAGTATCCGAAAACAACTGGTTATCAACAGAGCTCAAGCTGGTCATTATCAACTGTTTAAACACCCCCACGTAACACGCTCTCCACCAAAAGGAATAGCGAAACTGTCTGAGGTATTTATGAATACATATAGAAACACCTAGGTCCTTTTGAAGTACTTTTAAATCTGAGCTTAAAACATGTTGATGTCTCGGGCCTTTTCTCACTCATTGTAATTATGATCATCACCTTCCATGTATAAATTTGATAATTTTTTGTAATTTATTGTATTGTAATATTGTAGGCGGCTTGGGCACTCTATTGGTGGATATGTGCGCATTATAAGTTTTGCAATTATTATTATTACAATTATTACCTTTGCATTCTCTTCATAGTTTTTGAGTTCCAGCAGTAGATTCTGTTTCCTCTGGCTGAGCTCTCTGATGGTCTCTTGCTCTACGTTGGTATCCATCAGGTTCCCCTTCAGCTCCTGAGAGGCCGGTAAGTAGCCACGTACTGTTAACATTAATTAATCATTCAACTATTATTTTTTAAATCATTTATTTTGTGTTCTCTTGCTTTGTTTTCCATGATACGTCTTTTTGCTCTTGACTAAGTTTGTCTGTTTTAGGTACTTCCATTTTTTTGTGCCGTTTTTGTGAGGACCCAAATGGAAATAAGTCTAAGTTATTCGCTTTTTGGGGCCATCCTTGGATAATTTTGTGCAGTATTTCGATAGATAGATAGGTAGATAAAAAATTGCGACCCCCTTACATGCCTGATTATGCCCCAATGCATCTTAGGAATTAAAATTTAGTTACGACAAATGAGGCGCAACTAGGCGATTAGTAAATTTCATTAGTCGCCCAGCACTAATACCCACCATGCAAAGTTAGCAAATTCTACAAATAAGACTGTATCTCACCTTCTCCTTCGACGGAGCAGCAGATAAGCTCACTGTGTCCATCCATTCTATAGTCTCCTTCCACAATACCAGCGACTGATGAGGATAGATTATCTTTGAATATCACCTCCCCAGTGCGATCGCTGCGGGCGTCCACCTGGTAACAGGAAAACATTTTTTTGTTATAAATAAAACAACTATTTATTTTATGTTAATATGACCATCCTTGTATGATTTCAGAGGATTGCCTCACAAAATTTCACAGGAGATGGGAAAAAACATAATCAATATCCTTCCCTCAGGGTACGTAATTTGTTCCGTGTTGGGAATAAAAACATGAATACAAAAAATTGACATCTTTAAATTTAGTCATAACACTTTACCTTGCCATTACTCCAGCCTGTGATCAACTCTGGTATCCCGTCTCCATTCAAGTCAAAACTATGAATACTAACAGCCTGGTTCTTGGACTGTACAGAAAGGGAAATTACAGGGATATAAAAGTGGCTAATTTCATGTCATCTTATAAAGTCAGTTCGAATGGTCGAATTACAGGAAAATAAACAGAGAATACACAATTTAAAAAGAAGAAAAACTTACAAACTTGAGACATAATTGGTTTAGGAGAGAAAATATTCATAATAAATAAAACAACATTTTTTGTTGAAAAATAGTGAAAAATGTTTTAGAGGCAGCCTTGAACTAGACGATGGTGCGGCCAAGTTCACTGTACTCAAGCTCTGTCATTCACAACAAGTGGGTTCGAATCCTGGCCTGGCTGGTTAAGATGCTCGTTTCCTTGAGCAAGTCGCTAAATACCCTATGATTATTTGTCTATAGGATGGAATGTTAAACTGTAGAAATACTAGAAATAGTTCATGTAGATTTGTTTCTGCTTCACAGCAAGCGTCCCTAGAAAAGGGATGAAATTCCTGAAAAATGGCTTGCGGTCCCAGATTCCCTCTTATATATTAGACCCAGAGCCTACCAGCTGTTACAATTCAGGAGTTCTGCAAAACAATGTCAACTATTTCTTTCTCCTTTTTGGTAACTGCATTACTACTTGAGAAAATTTGAGGGCTCGAGCAGATTTTTAGAAAATCCTGAATACAGGAAAATTTCCTGAAATATCACATGCCTGTTAAAGACAGTGGACACTATCGATAATTGTCAAAGACCAATATTCTCACTTGGTGTATCTCAACATATGCATAAAATAACAAACCTGTGAAATTTGAGCTCAATTGGTCGTCGCAGTTGCGAGATAATAATGAAAGAAAAAAACACCCTTGTTAAATGAAGTTGTGTGCTTTTAGAAAGTTGTGTGCTTTTTCCAAACCTGAGGTCTCGAAATCAAATTCGTAGAAAATTACTTCTTTCTCGAAAACTACTCCACTTCAGAGGGAGCCGTTTCTCACAATGTTTTATACTACCAACCTCTCCCCATTACTCGTTACCTAGTAAGGCTTTATGCTAATAATTATTTTGAGTAATTACCAATAGTGTCCACTGCCTTTAAAGCTTCTTCAGACTTCAAGTTAGTTTAAGTTCCCTTAGGAGGCAATCCTTGGATTCAAAAGACAAGTTTATGACAATAATATTGTAGCAAATGGTGGTTTGGGGGTTTGTCCAAAACTCCCCCAAAAACAGACCACCCACCTTGATTCTCCAGTAACGCGAGTTGTTCTCGTACACACCAACTGTTCCATTTGCCAAAGCATAACCAAAACGGTTGTTTGCCATTGCACATAATGCTGATATTGCCTGGAAACAATGTCACAAACCAACGACAGATAAGTTACAAAAAACATTGACATAAATAACAAGTAATGAATTCTAACATGCATTGGGTGAGTGAAGGTAGGTATTTATTGATATATTTTGTTCTTTAGAGAACTGTTTTGCTATATATTCTACAATTGCTGAGTAGATTTTTTGATTTTGGGAGACTTCTCAGTTCTTGAAACCTCTCCCCATTACTCGTTACCAAGTAAGGTTTTATGCTAATAATTATCTTGAGTAATTACCAATAGTTTCCACTGCCTTTAAACTGCCAGCAACTGTTTTTCTAGCAAAAACCAATTCTGATTTTTGGGGTTGAACAAAGAATTGTAATGTTCCTTTAAGTTTGTCATTGAGTTGTCATTGAGTTGTCATTGAGTTGTCATTGATTTCATTATATATTTATAAACAAATAACCAACCTCTGTCTCTGTCATTTCAGCTATAATTTCATCTTTCTTGAAGACACGAATATCAAAATCTTCTGATCCCACGATAAGCTCTTGTTCTCCATCATTAGTGACGTCACAAAGGACGAGAGAACATACATTGTCTCCTGTCACCTGAAGACAATAGAATAAATATTGGTATAAAAAATAGACAATAGTAACTTGACATTTAAAAGACACTGGACACCTGTGGTACTTGTCAAAGACCAGTCTTCTCACCTGGGCCCAATTTCATGGCTCTGCTTACCATAAGCACAAAATCGACGCTTAGGGAAGCAGGGAATTCTGTGCTTACGGCAAGCGTACTTCACGGGTTAGCTGCGAATTTTGACTTCTGCGCTTGCATACTGCACGTTACTAGGCATTCTACGCTTGCAAGGCTAGCACAGAAATTCGGCGCTTGCACATAAGCGGGGAGTCGTGATCGTAAGCGCAGAGTTCGGCGGTAAGCAGAGCCATGAAATTGGGCACAGGTGTATCTCAACATATGCACAAAATAGCAAACCTGTGAAAATTTGAACTCAATTGGTTGTCAAAGTTGAGAGATGATAATGAAAGAAAAAACATCCTTGTCACTCAAAGATGTGTGCTTTCAGATGCTTGATTTCAGGTCCTTAAAATCTAACTCTGAGGTCTCGAAATCAAATTCATGGAAAATTACTTCTTTTTCGAAAACTACGCTACTTCAGAACCACCCGTTTCTAACAATGTTTTATACTAGCAACCTATCCCCACTACACGTTACCAAGTAAGTTTTTATGCTATCAACTATTTTGAGTAATTAGATACCACTAGTGTCCACTGCCTGTAATAAGCTTTCTAGCTAGTCAGTGATAACTTTTTCACTGGTACCTTATTTAGTGAAAATATATTAAATGGAGTTTTGTGAAGCACATCAACGATAAGTGACATTCATCACAAATAATTACAAAGAAAAGACATTCCAAACAGTATTGTTGGGGAAAACCTATTAGTGTTGAGGGAACTTTGAATAAAGACAGTTGTAGTTTGAAAAACTCCTTGAATGTTCTAAACTCCCTTGGAAACTAGAGAGAAATTCTCAGCTGAGAAAAATGTGCTCCTTCAGGTTCAGAGTGAAACAAAAAAAGAGTGAGTTCAAGGGTCGAGGACCCCAACTTAACTTTCTCACAGAACACTCAGGGTTCCCTACAAGAGACCAGGGCCCAATTTCATAGAGCTGCTAAGCATGCAAATTTGCTTAGCATGAAACTTCTGCCTCGATAAGAACATGATTACCAACAAAATTTCCACATGATTTTCAGGATGAGCAAACATCAGCTGAATACCATTAACAAGCAATATGCAACAAATTTTGTTGGTAATCCTGTTTTTATCAAGGAAGAAATTTCACGCTCAGCAAATTTTTGTGCTTAGCAGCTCTATGAAATTGGGCCCTTATCGCAAATACTTGGTACACGCACATTATGCGTGAAAAAAGGTGCATGCTGGTCTAGCTAGCGATCAAGTTTGATCGATAGCTAGACCAGTTTTCACCTCATTAAACAGTTAGCGCTTACATTTATAGGTATTTTCCAAAAGGTCTATTATGAGAATCAATCATACACTTTCCCTTGAATTGGAATTGTGAATTCACATTTTGTGTTTTTAAAGGATTTGGGTACCTTTTCAAAATGTCCATAGATTTACATTAAACTTACAGGGTTTGAAGATAATGATAGTGGAAAGCTTCCCTTCAAATACTACTTACTGAGGGGCTATACTATAGTTTTTGAGAAATGAGTTAAACAATGTCATGAAATAACGTTTGTAAATGATTAAAATATTTTTCGTCTCATGAGACGAAAATTATTTTCATGACATTGTTTTACTCATTTCCCCAAAACTACAGCAACTCAGCACATAATATTTTCTACTATCATTATCTTCTAAGTTTAGTGTAAATCTGTGGACACTGTGTTTTTTGTCCTACAAAGACCTTTTAAGAAAACCTTGCCTTCAACTACTTTAACTACAATTTTCTTAGAATCGCTGAAAAGAGAAACTTACAGTCCAGAAGAGATCATTTCCCTCACTGTCAAAGCCTTGCAGTGAGCAGTTACCTCCAATGATGGCCAATGGAGTCTCAATGTCTCCTAGTTGACCAACGGCGATTGCATTCACACCATCTGGAGCCTGTAACGGACACAGTCATTAACCAAAGGAAATAATAATAATTATTATTAGTTCAATTCATTTCAATTCATCAACATTTATTTCCACATGGAAAAGCACTTTATGAAAAGAAAAAAACAATTGTTACAAGAAAACTACTACCTGGAGGCATTACACAAGAAGCCGAAGCTTATAAACGGAATGCCTTAAACACAACAAAAATATATTATTATTATTTAATCGGCCATTTCACACAGTACAATAACAATTTTGTTTGCGGTAACACCATGTGTGTGTCTACTTGCCAGGTAGATTTTATTCTTTAGAGAACTGTCTTGCTATTATTATATCACTGCTGAGTAGATTACTGGCTTTTCGTGAGACTTCTCAGCTGTGATAAGAATTGTCCTGCTTTTTAACTAACTACCTCGACAGAAGGTAGAAAATAAAATAACATGTTCTACAGAACTACCGGAAGCCCAACAGGCTAAATAGCACCAAAAGCACTTGTCCTGAATGAAGATGGCTTACAGAAGGCTTGGATACAACAAGATAATGTAAAAAATAGATGATGAATTAGGGACAGTATTGCTTCCAGATTTTGTTTTCAAACTGCAGATTAAACTCTTCATGCGTGAAAAAAAAACCTAATACTTTTTGGCGATCTCAAAAACGCTATCACCTTTTGAAACTAAATTTTCACAATTTTCTACAACTGTTAAAACATGCAGTGATTTCAAAAGTATAGCACCTTTAAGTGCCAAATAAGTGCTAAAATAAATTTTATTTTTTAAAGCAGGGAGCGATTTCACAAAGGGTAATCCTAGGAGATGTTAAAAACTCAAGGCTAGTCCTAAGTTAAGATGAGTAACTCGTCCTAACTCGAGATAAGACTAAGTGAAATCCGCCCCTAAAAGTGTTTGCTTACATCTTTGTAAAACACATCAGTGTTATTCTGTACATCATAAGCCAGCAGGTTTGTCTGCGTCCCAACCATCAAGACGTCAGTGACTCCCATGGAATCAAGAGACCCGGCAGAGACTGCGCTGATCTTCTGGTTGATACTGAGCAAGCTGATATCTGAATCAAGACTCGCTTCTGATGCACGGCCAGTCGAATGAGCCATTCGAGTGTGGGGGTTATGGACGAAGACCTAAAGAAGAAAAGCAAGGGGAATTTTTATACAAGTTACGAAAAATCAAAACAAAAATGTTTTTTTAAGAGGAAGAGAAATGACATATTAATTCAATTTTGTGATGAGCTCTGGCCTGATACTTCACTGGGCAACGAAGATGATTGCATCTGTGGCCAATAGTCATTGCCTTAGTGCCCTTAAAATGCTCTAGTATGGCTCTAGAATGAGCCATTCGAGTGTGGAGGTTATGGACAAAGACCTAAAGAAGAAAAGCAAGTGGAATTTTTACACAAATTACAAAAATAAAAGATGGTTTTTTTTTTTTTTTTAAGAGGAAGAGAAATGACATTCTAATTCAATTTTGTGATGAGCTCTGGCCTGATACTTCATTGGGCAACGCAGGTGATTGCCTCTGTGCCCAATGGTCATTGCCTTAGTGCCCTTAAAATGCTCCAGTAGAAATTTGTGATTTCCTCATACATGTAGGTCGCCCTTTACCAAGGAGAAGATGCCTTAAGTGCCCTTGCCCTTTCAAAAACGAAGCATACAAGCTTGTGTTCTCAGTCTCCAATAGATATAAGTGCTCATGTGAGTGGAGAAAAACAACAAGGCTCTGACCTCGCATTAAAATGGTGTAAATTGCCATTGTATTTGATACCCAGTCAGTTAAATGGGACTCTACATAATTTTGTTGCGAACATGGTCATTTCCCTTCCTTTTTTAGTTTTTTAGCAAAAGAAAAATCGCACTTAAAACTCTTACGATGCTACGCAACAACATGCACAAATTGTAACAGTTGTTGTAATCTGTTGCATTTGGCAGTCAACTCAGATGTCATTTTTTGACTGAATTTGTTGCGTTTTAGAGGTCAAGTGACGTCATATTGGTGTTGCCTTTTGCTGAATATGTATATTGTCAGAAAACTTAAATTCATACCTGGATGGAATTTGTTGCATTTGACTGAGTTCATGGTCCCACACATTAGCCAAGTCACCACAGAGTGCATACTTTAGCAGGGCAAACAGCCTTACTCAGTCCTAACACAAGCAAGCCTGCACTATGCAACACAATTTCTTGTTGCTTCGTTGCATTTGATCTGGTTCTCATTTCAACAGTGTTGCATTCTATTCGGCTGGGTATTAGAGGGACCCTAATGGGGGTTAGTTTTTATATTTTAAATGTACAAAATGTCCTTTCCTTGGAATTGGATTGGAGATTTGTTTGTTTGGATGATCTTTCCACAAAGGAAACTCGGCAAACTCCCACAAGAGGAAATCAACACCAAGCTGGAAACAACCAATCTCTCTCATTCAAACATTGGTTTAACGTCTATGATTAGGAATCGCACGAATCAAGAAATTGTGAAACAGTAACTAGACGACAATACTTATTCTAGGCATTGTGAAATCTGCAATTAGCTTAGTGATTCAAACCCACAACCTTGTGATTGCAAGTCCTGCAGTCTAACCACTGGACCATTGTGACTAAATGGAATTTAGAAAGCCAAGTTAGGTAAAGAAAGCCTGCCATGTTTGATTTAAAAACAAAATTAATTACCTTGCCTGCCGTGGTAGCAGCTGTCAAATTTGGATGTTTGCCATCGTACTTGCCCAGTGTCACCATACGAGGGTTAATCTTATGGTTCAATTTCAAGGTGAAGATCGGGACCAACATCTTGACATCGACGGGTATTGCTCAACTCAGGAAGTAAGAAACACTAAAACGCTAACAATGGAGGTTCTTTTCTTTTATGCAAGGTTTATAAACTGTGGACAGAAGGATACCGGACAACTGTTATTCAATATTAAATGTTGGTTTTTTACCCATACACAATGTGTGCTAGCACTGTATACTCAGTACTTTCCCGAGTCCTGTGAAAAAATATCACAGGCATGTTACTCGGGTGGGATTTGAACCCACGACCCTTGCAATTCTAGAGCAGTGTCTAACCAACTAGACTACCAAGACTGCCCGGTAGCTAGAGGCAGTTCGAAGCCGATGTTTTGGCAATAAAATAGCTGTTAAATTTGCATCGGGGAAAAAGAATATTAATGTATCTAGGTAAGAACCAAAATGTGATATTATTTTCACAGGACTCGGAAAAGTATACAGTGCTACGGGTAAAAACCCAAATTAATATTACTATAGTAGTTTAATAATGATAATAGTAACAGCAAACTGACCCGCAGGACTTTTGGGGTTGCTCAAAAACAAAATAATGTTGGGTTCGATAAGGAGTCCTACTCCGGACTGCATAATAGATTACTGCACATGCGCGATATCGAATATCCGAGTATAGATTTGCCCACGTGATCGGCTGAGTGTTGAGACCCGATTGGGATCGGCTTCTTCGCAAGGCATGCTGGGATACATTGTAGCTTCACCTGACGATCTGACTCCTTTTTTATACACTATCGTAGCTTCCAGTTGAAAAAAGTAACCATTGAATTTGACCATATTTTTGCTGATTTGTGGACACATTAAATGTCGATAGGCCCAAATACTTTTTTATGTAATTTTATGACACATGCATGTAGGTTGGGGTGGCTCAAATACAATGCCAGAAATGGAAAGATCAATAGCACATTTAAGTAGGTAAGTACTACTTTAATAACTTGTTTGGATGGACTGTACATGTGTACAACACCCCAACATCAGTGACTGCCTGGTTGCCATGGTTTCTACCATTAAAATGACAGCAACACTACAAATTGCACTACTGAAAGGATGATTCCCACGGTTATCTCTAGAATTCCCAAATAGTTGTTCAAACCTCAACAGGTGGCCCATATCCTCTGTCAGCCTATGTCCAGTAAAGAGCCACCAATCACATTCCTGACCCCCTACCCTTACCCCCACCCCCCCCCCCCCCCCAACCAAAACTTTAAAATTTTCAACACACCATGAAGTGTAAGTGTTTTTGTTAAAAAATTGGATAGATGATTTAAGAAAAAAAAATAGTTTTTGAATATGAACAATTTTCTTGTTATCCTACTGAAAACACATGACACCAGGATAGCTCCATTCAATTCATTCACTAGTTTTATGATACAAGAAACAGCAAGTGATACTTACATCATGTACTACAAATCAGACATCACAGTCTTCTTAAATCCAGGAAAATCCACGTTAAACAGTCCTTCCAACAGTCCGGTCATAACAATAAAGAATCACCAATCATTCAATCCATCCATCCAAGCATGATATGACAGGGCAAGTCCGACCAAGAAAAAATATTGCACTTTACTTTGCAGGTGACAGCGCAACGCAACTTGACAGAGTGCGACACTGACAGTGCAAGAAGATAACAGTTAAAAACTCACTGGTCAGTCATTATTAACTGGAAGTGTTAGTTCACATTTGACAGCTACTATATATAAACATGGAGGTATAAACCAGCTTTTTCACTAAATGTAGGAACTGTACTCACTCGTTGCTACACATAAACAAAATCCACCGAGCTGCACACTAGGAATTTTTGTACACACCGTTCGCGCTACAGGGCGCCACCTGCGGGCCCAATATTCACCACGCTAGATAGAGGGCGCGCTTTCATCATAATGCCCAAAATTCACCTTCTCAGCATGCAACATGGGCTAGTCTAGGTTCCACTCAGTCAAACGTAAACAAACAAACACACGTGACAAAGTGACCACGGCGTGACACTGGATCGGAATGTCAGCTTAAACCATGCGAAACAGGTAGCGTATAGCCGGCCGTGATATACATACGGGTGCTTAAACAGGAGCATGTAAGTACTGAAGACTTTATTTAAATCATGGATGCTTAAATTTACTCAACTGTTAAGTTAAGCAATGAGAGAAACAGGCACTGAACTATCTCAACTCATGATCTCTATCTAAACTAACTTGTTCAATCTCTCGCCTCGGATCTCTCACTCTGGCTGTGAGTGTGAGTGTGTGACCGTTGAAAGAGGTTACTCAAGTGAAACCACCACTAGCCAGCCGGACTTGACAAGTCCTCATCACATGTTTACCAGCCCGACACTAAAATAACTAATCAGCAATATGACCTTTTTTACTCTAGGTATGACGACAGACATTAGAAATAAGTTTACTTAGAACTATATCCAGTGGTTGATAATTTTTTATTTGTGTGTACTTTAGGATGGAGCGGACAGATGACAAATATCCCTACATCATCAATCATGGTAAGGAAGAGTTGACATTGAAACTGGTCCCTCCTATATGTATAATAAGAGAGGAGAAGAGAGGAGCAGGGCCAAATTTCATAAAGCTTTTATTAAGCAGAAAATATTGCTTAGCAGAATTATTTGCACAATCGGCAAGACAACCTGTTTAAGTTATTTGTTCTATGTCTAAGAAGATCGTAAAAATGTATCCCTTTTTCTACCAAAAAATAAATAAAAGAGAGAAAAAAGGAGTCAACCTCTAAAATGGAAGCTTAGTATGTGTTTGTTTTTTGCCTTTTTGTCGCTAATTAATGACTTTCCCATATACCAGATTCTAGGGATGTTGCGGAACGAACCAGATTGCACCAAGCAGCAAGCAATGGGCAGCTACAGATCTTACAGTCTCTCATCCAAGAAGGCTCAAGTGTGAATTGGACTGTCAATGGTGTCACCCCTTTACAGGATGCTTGCCAAGAAGGGAAAGTGGACTGTGTTAGAGCACTCATCGATGCAAATGCCCAGGTCCAGATATATTCCTGATTATTATGTACAAATTATTTTACCCATGAATTTTTGATTTATGATGATAATAATAATAAGACTTGTAATGCGCACGTATCCACCCTGCTGGGTGTTCAAGGCGCAGTATAAAAACCAAAAACTAACACAATTTAACAAAGTCTCCATAAGTTTCAAGGTTCAATATTCATCTACTCTCCACAGTATCCAAAAACAAAAGACATTATCACTCAAGAGCAACCTGCAATAAAGAAATATCAAGAACTAGGTGAAAACAAGTGTGACACTGCAGTGGGATCCATTTTAGAAGCAGTTTGAGCAAAAGCTCTTTATTAAACCTCTTGGCCAATAGCTGGTATAAAGTGTCAATAAAAGAAGTCGGTATAAACTTCCAAAATAATTCACAAGGGCTAATATATTTTTGTTTTCATCAACCAAACTGCAGTTGAATTGCATGGATATTGACTGGCATACCCCACTGACCCGTTCATGCTCTCAAGGACACCATGAGTGCGTTCAACTTCTCCTTCAGTCAGGTGCTCTACCCAATATCCACCATGGTGAAAGGTTTTCACCACTTCACTGTGCAGTATTCTCAGGTAACACAATGGACACTTTTATGGCGCCGATATCCGCCGCAAGCGGCCCTCATGGCACTGCTCTACAAAAGAACAACCAACAAGCAACGGAAGTAGCATAACATAATAATACAAATATACTTAATAAAATGCTTCTCTATGTTGATCAGTTTTTAAACTGTTCTTGAATATGTTAATTTAGTTGGAAAGTTTCACAGTTTCAGGTAGGGAGTTCCAAAGCATCGTGCGATGCATCAGGGGGCATGGAGGCAACCGTCTTATGCACATCTTGTTGCTTCTGTGAAGCACCAAGCCTTTGGCCTATATTGCATAGTCAAAGTCCCATTCTGATTGCACTGAAAAAGAGCCCTTTCACAAACAGGGAGACCTAATGCAATTTAGATCCCAGCATGTTCTTTCCTTTCATTATGCAAGTCAGTACTGCAAACATTCACATTGTTATAGTTTAAGGCTGGTGAAGTGTGTACACTGGGTAAAGTGTTGAGCTGGAAGTGCAATGTAAACAAATAGTGGGCTTAGCATTAACAGTGAATTTATAAACGAAACAGTGTATACATTGGAGACACTGGACACTATTGGTAATTGTCAAAGACCTGACTTCTCACTTGGTGTATCTCAAAATTAAAATAAAAAACCTTTTTAGATCTCTTATACATCAGTTTTTCATAACATTTTGTTTTCACCAACTATTCCGGTGATGTTATGGTGACTCGTACAAAGTTTTTGTGTTATTTTTGTTTGGTTATTTTCATAGGATGTATCGACTCCACTAACTTACTCTTGCAAGCAGGAGCCGAGGTAGATAAATTAGACTACAACAGATCTGGGACTCCACTGCATGCAGCAGCAAATGGCCACCAGACAATGTGTGCTAGAGCACTGCTACAAGCAGGTACAATATCAACTATTACGATCTTGTCATAGCAGACATATTTCTCTTGGTTAAAGGACATTTCCAAGAGGGGAGGAAATGTGTACTGCATCATTTCAACGTGTATTAAGACAATGGCCAGGGGCATCAAGACAATGGCCAGGGGCATCAAATGCAACGGTCAGGGCCAGAAAGGCAATGGCCAAAGGCATTAGGACAATCGTCGGTTGCATCAGGGCATTAAGGCAACAGAGAGGGTGATATATAAGGCATTGGCCAAAGGCATCAGGACAATTGTCAGAGGCATCAGGGCAAAGGCCAGGGGCAGGGCTTAAGTCAGGGCATTAATGCAAGGGCCAGGGCAGGGCTTAAGTCAGGGCATTAATGCAAGGGCCAGGGCAGGGCTTAAGTCAGGGCATTAATGCAAGGGCCAGGGCAGGGCTTAAGTCAGGGCATTAATGCAAGGGCCAGGGCAGGGCTTAAGTCAGGGCATTAATGCAAGGGCCAGGGCAGGGCCTAAGTCAGGGCATTAATGCAAGGGCCAGGGCAGGGCCTAAGTCAGGGCATTAATGCAAGGGCCAGGGCAGGGCCTAAGTCAGGGCATTAATGCAAGGGCCAGGGCAGGGCCTAAGTCAGGGCATTAATGCAAGGGCCAGGGCAGGGCCTAAGTCAGGGCATTAATGCAAGGGCCAGGGCAGGGCCTAAGTCAGGGCATTAATGCAAGGGCCAGGGCAGGGCCTAAGTCAGGGCATTAATGCAAGGGCCAGGGCAGGGCCTAAGTCAGGGCATTAATGCAAGGGCCAGGGGTGTTGAGGCATCTGCCTTTGTTGCTGGTATTGAATTATGTTGTCTTTTTGCTGACAATTAACATTGGATGAATATATAAATAATTGATTGAAATGCCTTAAATCCTTTTGTTTTGCCAGGCGCAGATATCAATTCTGCTAGACCAATGGACAATAAAACTCCTCTCCATGTAGCAGCATCCGTGTCTGCGCCAGCAGAAATGATCACTTTGCTCTTACAGCATGGAGCTAAGATACATGACCAAGACACAGAGGGCAAGAAAGCAGTAGACTTGGCACCGATGGATAGCCAGGCTTATGGTGTTCTCAAACATTATGCAGGTAAAAAGAGAATTAAAAATATGCAGAAATATATACTCGGACATATTATAGACTACGTATCAAAAGCAACTTGATTTTTTGCCACAGCTTAAAAGCTGGTTTATTCACACACAAAATTGTGAAATTTTCTCTTAAGGCAAGGAGCTGATCAGGGCAAGCCGGCTAAACAGACATACATCAACCCATGCATTACAACATAAATTTTGAGGACTACCATCGTTCAAAACCACATTGGACACCATGTCCAACCAAAACACAAATTGTCTACTACGCCCAAACCTAGTGGCCACCCAAAGGGCACAATGCCTAAGCAGCATTTCAATAATACAGACTCACTTGTCCATTCCCACAACAAGCTAGTTGCTCTTGCTTTCTAGTTACTGAAAATGTTTATGGGATCTTGGTAAGCTAAGTTTATGGTAAGCTTCTAAGTGTTCATAATAATACCAAAGTCTTGTACATAGCGCACGTCCAACAAGGTACTCAATGTGCTTAGTATGAACATTTTTTCCGAAAGCAGATAGTTGAAGTTATGGATTCTGAGACCTAATGTAGCACCTTATCAGGGTACAGGTGCAGCAAGGTGCTGCCAGGGAACACCAAGGCGAACCCCTTCTCTTAGCAATAATTGTTACTGGGATCTTTTACATGCATTACACAACGCACGGGAACAACAGCATTACGTCCCATATGAAGGATGAAGCAATAAAGGTATAAGTGTCTTGCTTAAGTTTCATGCCTCTCTAACCCACACTCTGCTGATCAGAAACACCAGAACTTGAGTCCGGTGATTCTTAACCTCTCGGCCATGACATGGCACTAAAACTAAAATGCCACATGTATTTGTTTTTATCCTAGAAAATGCCAGATTACTGAGCGAGCTGTGCAGGGAGTGCGTTCATCAACATCTCATATTGGATGAGTCCGTCAACTCACTACCTCTTCCAGAAAGACTCAAGGAATTCCTTCAATTCAAACTATAATAACATTATTTTTCAGTGCCTTTAAAGATTTTCATGCAATCAATAATTTCCTCCGTGTGCTTCCGCCCCTGTGCTTTATTGAAATACTTTTAGTAATTTTATTTTTAACGGTATATTTTAGATGGAAGGTTTATTCTTTATGGTTAATCAAATTGATACAATGTAGTTTACCTTTGCAAACAAATGCTTGGTAAAACCTTTCCAGAAACATTATTTGCTCGTTATAACTGGAGTATCTATGCACTACTGAAATGCCTGTCAGTAATTTGTTAAATATTGATAGTTTTTATACTGGTTTGATTGGATATACTTTCATGAAACATATTGGGATAATCATTTATGGGGGGAAACACTGCAGTTATATTTCAATTTTTGTTTTGATGATTCGTAAACATCTCATTGTTAAACTTTACAAAACCAGAAAAAGTATTAAGTTAAATACATGTACAGTTTTGTGTTGAAGATTTGATTTTTACTACTGTGTGTGAAATACTGCTTGCTGATCTCATTTTTTATGTAGGAGTATTATTTTGAAATGTGCTTAAAATGTGCTTATTATTTAATTAATGGTGCTATTTTTTTTTAAGAGGCGAGTATTTGTGACTGTATTCAACTCTTTATATGACTTTCAAGTTATATTACATTTTAGTTAACTTTATTATGCTGCCTTTGAATGGTGTGAACTTTGAACTAAACTCTGTAGACTGATGAAAAGTTTCTTTCAAACAAATGTCAGAAACGACTCTGGGGGAAATAACAGATTGTCCCCTTCAATTTGTAGGGATATGTAAACTAATTTGTTTGGCTGGATAAATTCTGCTATCTGTTCTTAGTATACAACCATGCAACTCTTGAATAAATAATACCATGTTGGACTTTACATTTTTGTCTCTTGAACAATTGTAACAATTACATCTCTTAACTGAAATTGTTCATAGAATCATAATTGGAATCACTTCAAAAGCTCAATGAAAATAAAGTTCATTAAAGAGAAATATTTGCATCTGAACTATTGTTGAAATCAAGATAATAGTATTCTGGAGACCCCCATAACAGCACATGGGAACACAATTTTAAAGTTGGTTTGTGACCATGTCTACTTGTTCAAACAAAAGGAATTTGGTGTTGTGACAAAGCAAGGATGTACTCGCTTTGCTTTCGTGTGCAAAACTAATGGGGACGGCACTACAATGAGATAAACCCTTGCCTCAAGGGATTCACAAACGGGTGTTGGCTTACAGAAGGACCCTTGTGGGACCCTGACAACAGAACAAAGGACCCTACAAGGAAAACTCAATAAGAACAATGGACCGCACAAGACAATCTCAATGCGAGACTTTCCAACGCTAGGTGGCAGCAGACTAACCAGGTAAATTTCCATTGCTTACGTAGTTCTGAACATGCGCATAACTCTGAGAACAATGGCTTTATCCGGTAAGTCTGCTGCCACCTATAGTCCCAGAAAGTCTCCTATACATAGTAATAGACCACACATTGAAGTTCTATAGAAAAGGGGACAATGTAAGTTATCACACAAGCGCGAGTGGAATACGGAAAAATATAGCGCTTCTGCGTCCCATATCCAACGAGGCCGAAGGCCGAGTTGGATATGGAACGCAGACGCGCTATATTTTTCGTATTTCCACGAGCACGCGTGTGATAACGTATTTATCTTCAAGCAAACTTGGCGCGTGACATAGAACACACAAGACACATGGTAGTGATATTAGCCGTGCAATATAGGTTTTTATCACCACTCCATTCTGCCAATCTGATTGGAGGATTAGCGCGTACTTGAAGATAAAGGTTTTTATCACCACTCCATTCTGCCAATTTGATTGGAGGATTAGAGCGTACTTGAAGATAATTAGTTTTATCAATGCAGGACCCACAAACATCCGTAAGGATGTGTGTGTGAGTGAGTAGGTACATGTATACACATTCAAACTGAGGACCTATAACAAAAGAGGACAATAGAGTTCATGGTTTGGGACAATCGGGAGAAAAAACTGCATTAGGGCATATCAAATTTTGTACATTCAAGAAAAGCAAATATATATATCAATCAAAGACAAAAACACTTTTCAAACAGTTTCCATTTTTTATAAACACAAAAATTGATTTATTCTCTAAACAGTAAAACTATAAAAGAAAAAACCTAAAACCAAACGGACATCTACACATGACAGTGGATTTGATATACATGTACATGTAGCCTTGCATTTCTGCCTATCCCATTTATTGGTATGCCTTTTTTTCAAGGTGTCATTACAGTATTAATTTTAAGCCTTTTCAAAGCTCTGGTTCCTTGCCACATTGTGAGACATAAAACAGTCACAACCAGAAACAAACTAAAGCCAGGAGCATAGTTCCTACGAATGCGAAGCAAATTTGATGTAAATTCGACGTCACAACTCTATTTTTGCAGCAAATTACAACTCTGTTTATGCAGCAAATTGATGGTGTTACCGCAAACTCTTCTTTATCTTATTTCCACAATGCAAAATTTCAAATCCTACTAAGCAAATTATTTGTTGCAAATTTGTGACGTCAACATTCATTTGCCTTCGCAGGAAGTATGAACCAAGCTCATGGCACAATGTTATAGAGTTGCTGTTCACAGCTACAAGCTGACAAGTAGCATTGAACAAGTGACAACTAACTTTTAAACAAAGGTTAGAGACTTGTAAAATTTTCCCATTTTCATAATAAGGAATCTAGCAAATGAAAATAAGCAATCTTAAAACTGCATTTGACCTTTTCAACCATCTTTAACTATTGAAGGGTAAAAGCAGCAATCTAAATAGTGACAGTTTCTTTACATTTTTAAAGTAGACTATGGGCTTAATTTCATGGAGGTGTTCTAGCACAAAAACTGGCTCGGCACAAAAACTGTTTGTACGAAAATATGGTTACCAGCCAAAATGGCATTTCACATGTACAATATGTGACTGGTACCCTGCTATTTTTTGCTTAGCAGAAAACTTTTAGGACAATATTTCCTGCTTAAGCATCTCTAAGAAATTGGGCCCAGTTTTGATGGGTCCATAAATGAAAAGGCTGGAGCTTAGCAAATCATAGTATTTGGGAAATAGACTTGATATTGTTGGAAAACACTTGTGGAACAAAAAGACTAAATAATATGCTAGTTGCTAGGGTATGCTCTGCATAATTGAGTTTCTGTGTTTCAGACTTTTTGAAGCCGCATCAGGGCACAATTTCATAGAGCTGCTTTAGCACAAAAATAAGCTAAGCAAAACAAAATTATGCCAACCAGAATAAAGTTACCAGCCAAAATACCATGTCACATGTACACTTTGTGACTGGTATCCAGCTACCTATTGCTAAGCAGGGTTTCTTAAGCAGTTTTTTTCTGGGCCCTTCTAAAAATGTTTTGCAACTCTTTTTTTGGTCACCGTTTATTTCATTATAAAAATCTGAGACACCGATCTAAATCTGTTAAGAATACAATCTGATTCATAACAGTATTGATTTCATCAAAATTCTTTGAATGGTATTTTTTGGTCATTTATAATTGAGTGTAATAATCTACATACATGTGAAGTGCTTTATTGCCCATGAACCATGTAAGTAAAAAATACACTGACGAGTTCCATTTGTTGTCTAGATAACACAAAATAACAAATAAAAAGAAAAAAATCCTAGGCTTATAAAAATGAGTTCTTTTTTAACTGACTTCCCACTGTCACCATGTCTGTCATGTTCTGTGTGTAATATGGATAAAAAACATACTTGTTCATAATAAGGGGTCCGACTGGTTGCCAGCTGTGCAAGTTTACACCCTGGTTTGTTGACACTGATGGAAAAGGGAAGTTTAAAATGGCCGCATTATCATCATACTTCAGTTATCTTTGCTTGAATCACTGTTCCCCAGTATGATAAAAGTTGGCCTGGAATTTCACAGGGGGCCACGGATGCCATGACCTGTGTTGCCCTGGTCTTGGTCTCTGCCTTGGTGCCCCTTCAAAAGTTTCACATAGGCTTCAAGATTTTCCAGAGGAATTGCCTTTTTCAATATAAAAATGGCCTTGCCCTTTCAAAGATGAAATTCCAGGCCTGACAAAAGAGTAATTACATGTTGGCATTACAAGGAAACACTTAGCTACACCTTCTCTGCTTCACTATGCTTGGAGGGGAGAATGCACATTTTGAAAAATTCAAAAAATAAATAATAGATTTTCAAAATTAAAAAGGCTGGCGTATTATACTACTGTACAGGCCGAACCATTTTAGGTCTTCACTTTTGCTCAACATACACATGGCGGGAAGGCTTTACTTAGTATCAACATCATTGGTCACAGAAGCCCATAAAAAACAGAGGCAGAAAACAACATTGTTACAAGACATAAAAAAACCGGATTGGAATTACTTAGCACTTTATATTTTCCTTTTCTAACAATGACCTTCAGAGCCTCAAGTTCGGTGTACCCGTAGTTAATCAAGTTACATGGAGTAACTCAGGTTTTGCGGACAAAATCACCCACCGCCCCTTTCTTATAAAAAACTCAAATACACACGACAGGAAGGCATCAATTAGTGTCGTCATCATTGGTCACAAATGTCTGTGTTCATAAAAAAAAACTATAAAAAGAAACTTGGTGCTTTTGCGTTCCAGTAATGGCGGATAACAGCACTGTAACAGGACATCAACGAATAGATTGGAATAGCCAGTTTCCTCTTATCCATAGAGTTATATTATAAAAACTAGAGGGCGCACTGGTGATGTTGCTTGCACAAACGCGACAAGACCGCAAGGAGACACGCGCGCCATTCTGTACGCGTGTTGAGTATGAAGTACACGTTGGAGTTTGTGTTTATTGAACGCCACGCGATGCTGTTTTGTCAACTTACAAAATGGCCGCGCAAACACACCCTGTGCGATGCCCTTTTGTCAACTTAGAAAATGGCCGCATGCGCGCATGCCGGGGTCGCGTATATAGGCCAGTGCGCCCTCTACAATGTAGTTCTTATATACAACTCTTTGATGTAGTTTGACAAAGATGCAATACTGACAATGAAGAGTCAAGTTTTACAAACAGCTTCACATAAAAGATGAAGAAAATGCTGCCATCGGGAACACCATGTGCATTTTTCACTAATTGGTTCACAATTTTATTTTATTTTAAATATTTTTTTTTTTGGGGGGGTACAGTATCAGCAATAATTCCTTACTGTATTATTTTGCCAGCTTAGGATGTGTGCATTTGCATATTGAATCAGTTTTCTAAAGCAACCTTGGAACTTCTTCAAATGAGCTTCTTGTACCTCAGTAGTAATTGCTGGGTGCATTTGTGACCTGTGCCCATAAACTTACTGCCCACTTAGATAATGGCCGACAAACATACAATATACCATGGCAGGTAAAGCCAACATGTTTCTTACAGGCCTAATGCTGAAATGTTCATGACTACAAGTTACCACAGTATAAAAAAACAAAATTGACAAAACATTGTTGTTCTAGAAACAAAATACAGCACCTCTCAAAAACAGCTTAGAGATATGATCAAAATTACACATTTCAGACATGAACATTATTCACAGACGTACATAGTTTGTTCTAAACGTTAAGTGTCTCTCTAAAAGCAAATTCTCTGAAAATTTCAACAATAATCAGATTTCTGATGATAATAATATGCACCTTTATCAGGCTGAATGTAATTAATTGCCTAGCACTTCATTTCTTCCTTTTTTTAAGTGCTTATTTTAAATATGTACAGATAAATTACACATAAACATTGTACACAATGCCCTGCAGTTTTTTTTGTCTTTCACAACACGTAACAAATGGTAAGTGAACAAAATTGTCTCACAATTTCCATTTTGCTTGAACAAAACAAAAACAAGTATTTAAAACTCCAATGGAAAAAATTTGACATCAATTACAAAGTATTTTACAAATACTCTATTTTCTCCAACTTGCAATCTACAAAAACGAAAACATTACCTCTTTGCAGTGTTTTACAAAACTATTTTGCATGTGGTACAAAAAAGCGCATCAGCATGTTCACAAAACAGGGCCCAATTTCATGGCTCTGCTAACGGCCGAATTCTGCCCTTACAATCACCATTCTCCGCTTGCACAGCAAGCACCGAATATCTACGCTAGCCTTGTAAGCGTAGAATGCCTAGTAACATGGGAGTACACACGCGCCAGAAATACGCTTGACGTAAGCACAGATTCTTTGCTTACGGTAAGCAGAGCCATTAAAATGGGCCCTGATCACACCTTTGACTTAGATAGAGTTGTGACTGGACAGCATTTATGAGTAGCTTTAAACTATGAATGGGGTTTCTCGTGTTTGGCACATACAAAGGAACTGTCTAAAAACTGGACGATAAACTTTGATATTTCCTGATAAGAAGAATACATGGCAATTACGATCAATTTAACTCATGTACTGATAACATTGGGGATACAAAAACGAGCGATTTGGTTTGCCAGTAGATACTGTGTGCCATGCGGGAAAGGAAACAAGACTATAAAGTACAAAACAATCCATATGATTGTAAAATAGATCCAAAAAAACTTGACTCCTACCATGCCCAAATACAGCTCGAAACAGCCATGTGCACATTCTTCAGGCATCTGTATGCAACCAAAACCACCATCATCATTTAAAATATCTTTGTTGTTAAAAAAAAATACATTTAATTTGAGTGTTTGGATCAATCCTGTTCCATTGGAGTGGTTTCACTGACATTGTTAAGCCCAGAGTCCACCTCAGATTGGTCTGCAGCCTCCTGACTCTTGTTCTTCTCATCCTTTTCCGATGGTTCTGTGGTCATGGCCTCGGAGGAACATGTAGATGCTGAAACTGTAGATGTCCCTGGTGTTGAGGCCCCACTGGTTGAAACATTCATCTCAGAGGTGGATTGGTCAACGATGGATGTTTCAGTGCTTGAGGCTGTAGGGTCTAACGCCTCCGCTGTTGTTGCCTCAGTAGACGACGTCTCAGAGGTACATGCCTCAGAGGTAACTGCCTGAGAGGTAGCTGCCTCAGAGGTAGTCGCCTCAGGTGCAACTGCCTCAGATGTAGCCGCCTCGGAGGTAACTGCCTGAGAGGTAGCCGCCTCAGAGGTAGTCAGCTCAGACGGACTTGCCTCAGAGGTAGCCGGCTCAGAGATAGCCGGCTCAGAGGTAGCCACCTCAGAGGTAACTGCCTCAGACGTAAATGCCTCAGAGGTAGCCGGCTCAGAGCTAGCCGGCTCAGAGGTAGCTGCCTCAGAGGTAGCCATCTCAGAGGTTACCGCCTCCGCGGTAGCAGCATCCGAGGTAGCCGCGTCAGAGGTAACCACCTCAGAGTTTGAGGTTTCAGGTGGAGACTCTCCCTCCATAGGAGTACCCTCCTCCTCCTGTCCGTCTGTTCTTGTGTCACTAGATTCTACAGCGGCAGAACTGATTGATGGAGGTGGTGGGGGTGGAGGGGGTGGGGAAGACTGCTGTTCTCTTCCCAGTGCTGGTGGGCTAATACTGTAATGACTTTGGTCTGGTTGGGGCATTGAACTGGGCCCTGAGGTTGATTTGTCTTCATCTCTTGGTGGTGGAGCTGCTGCTGCTGAGCATGATGAGGAATCCACTGTGTCTTGTACTAAAAGAAAATGCCATATAAATGTTCAAACAAACTGTTATATATAAGCCAATAAACATTATATCCATATTGGTTGAGTGTTATGTAAGAGCTCCAATAGTTGGCTTTTAAATTTAGGTTGAAAACAAATGAAATTAAACATTTGCTATCCTTATTTCAGTTACAGGCCTGGAATTTCATCTAGGAAAGGGCGATGCCCTTTCATTTTGTAAAGTGCACTTTTCCATTAAACAAATCTATGAGAAACTTTTAAAGGGGCACCAAGGCCAAGAAGAAGACCAGCGCAACTGAGGCTAAAATTCCAGGCTTGTTAAGTACCAGTCACCAGCGTATACACTAAAAACTATAGAAAACATGGTCAGGCAACAGTAACTTTGTAGTGCAGAGTGTGTAATCGTGCTTTTGATAATCTGTGGTTTTTGATAATGAATAATTCTAAGCTTATTGATAGAACAAGATCAACTGGCGAACAAATCGACTAATCACTTGTTTATTGACTGAGAATAAAACAAACCTTTTTTGTCTGGTGTTGTAACCTCTCGATGTAACGTGTTAAAGAAACCAGTGGTAGGAGGTAAGGCTGAATCTGGTGAGCTACCACCGCTATCGGCACTGTCCATGGAGGAACAGCTATCTTGATCAACATCTCCTGCATTGACAAAACAAAGCGTCAATCACTTTCAATTAATCTCACTTTAATTGCTTATTGCTGTATCTTTGAATGTTTTTACCTAATTAATGTGCATTATTGTACTTTTTATCTATAAGAAACTAAGAAACTAAATAATATAAATACATATAAAATATAAATCTCCAAATCAGACAACAACCGTACATCAATAACTAACTGTGTGAGAGTGGATTGCGCTACATAAACCACACAAAACAAAGAAAAACTATCAATTCCAAGTGCTCGGTTTCTTTAAGTTACAAAACTCACAGGAGTGGTAAAAATTCCCATTGAAAACATAAAATAATTACGGTAAATATTTTGCATCTGGACACAAGTGCAATGAACCTCAGTGTATAGCCTAGACTACAAATACTAATCAATAAATAAATAAATAATTAATACACAAGTACCCGCAAGTTTTAATACTATTATTTATAGTAAATCTTAAGAACAATGCTATTATGTAGTAGGTGCTTCAGATGGCCCTTGCGCTGTATCAATCACTGTACTAGTATGATGCTAAGACACCACACAAAGTATGATGCTAAGACACCATACGCAGTATCATGAGAGTCGATATCACACATTGACTTCAACTCCAAAAAGCAACATCATCATAAGCTTCCACAAGACTTAAAAATTCCAAAAGTATGAACCCGGCTTTACGTCATCGAATCAAGACCGATCCATTAAGTTCCGCCCCATTGCGTATTGACCAATCGCAGTCCATTGAACAACCAAAGTCTGACACTATACAGTCCAATGTGCATTCGCGTATGCTTGGCGCGCGCAGCAGTGTTGAACAGAATGCATAATGCCATTGAAAGGCTCACGTGTTCTTGCTCACACGTGCGCCGTGGGCGGAGCCTAAGGGATCGGTGTATTGGTGGCTACAGCTATGGCTACCATATTCTGGCCGGTAAACTGTTACTGTTGAGCAAACAGTTGGTTATCCTTCAACAAGTGTGTGCGCTAGAGAAGATCTGTGAAACAAAACCCTCCTGCGAGAGGTGAGCTGGAATTTGGAAAAACCCCAAACTCAAAATGATTAAAGTAAAACAGGAACCACTACCCAAACTACAGGCTCATCAGTGACGATACAGTGATTAAACTGTATACACCACCACAGGAGAGTTTCAAGATGTGAAGATCTGGACCCAGTTTCATAGAGCTGCTTAAGCACAAAAAGATGCTAAGCACAACAAAAGTATGCCTACTACATGTATAATAAGGTTACCAGGCAAAATGCCAAGTCACGTTTAGAATTTGTGACTGGTATCCTGCTCATTACTGCCAAGCAGGGATTTTTAAGCACTATTTTCTGCTTTAAAGCAGCCTTATGAAATTGGGTCCTCTTCTCAAAAGATTCTCAAGACCATAAATTACATGTATTGTACTTGTACATGGCCACTTCTTGACTAATCTTGAAAAATATGTTGACTCTGTCCAGCATAAATTAAATCAACTTAGTTCTCATTAATTAAATCAATGATTTTAATCACATTCCAAACCAACAATAGGTATTTTGTACTACATTGTACTTATTCTACAACGCACCTTTATTTCCGTCACTGTCGTCCGAATCAACGACACCTGTCCTGCTTTCAACTTCCATCATTTTACAAGCCTCAGCTTCATTGTGCTCCGACGTCTCTTTAATGTCCTTAACTGGTAAACTGTCATCACTGCTACTAGTTCTTTCACTGGTATCCATTGCAGGTTTGGATACCGAGGCATTGGCATAATGCCTCGTGGAATCAACGTCTTGTTCACTGGCAGCAGGGGAACAAACGACGGCATCATTTGGTGGCTTGGGGACTAGGGAAGAACTGGCTGTGTTTCCGTTGGTGTGGTTGGTTTCATCCGATGGCGGGGTGGTCTCGACTGGCTGGGATTCACTAGACACTGTACTTGCTGTTTGGGTGTGGGTATCAGAGGGTATCCCGTTCATCAGAAGGGTTGTATTCCGTACCTCACAGGAATGGGTGATGCGTTTCCCGGCTGGCGTTATGGTGCTTACAACCTGGACATTCTGCAAACATACAATGTAGACCACAATCAAGATTAATAACAATAATAGTAATAATAATATGAATGATACTTAAACAGCGCAGTTTCCATACTAAAAATTATCAAATGAGCTAACAATTAAATGATTATGATGTAAACAAAAACAAGATTCATTTCAATTTAATTAATTAAAGTTTCTTGAATGTTCAATTAAAAAAATACACAACAGTAGTTAAACAGACTAAAATCTATGTGTTTTTAAAAATAACAATTTTAAACAAACAAAATTTGTAAAACTAAAAAGATAAAACCTAAAGGCGATTAAAAAAGGGGAGACCAAACACATTGAAACAAATTTTAAGATTTAACACATAAAGCATTGTTCTGAAAAAAAGGTGAATACATGTAAGAGGCCACACACAAAAATATAAGAGCAAATAATGCAATTGTCTGGACATCACTTGGCAGGGCTAACAACAATATAAGAAGGGGAACAAACATTACAAAGGCCAGGTTAGATAAAAGTATTACTATAGGTTTTCTCGGTCAAATCCAGCAAATGAGCAGCCAATTTCTTTTTCATGCGTACGAAATAAAGCTGTTTTGCCTCTCCAGTTGTGACTGTGTTTCAAATTCAGAATTCGGCCATTCAATTTTGTTTTGAGTCGAGTCAAATTCCTATAGCACTATGATAAGTTTAGTGTATCGTCATTCTTTTTCGAGACACAGACGCCTCCAGAAGCGACTGCGAATTTGAATGCTGCTTTGATGAATTGTTAAATTGAATTGTTATTTTGTTAAATCGAATGACGCAACATTACATTTGACTAATCATAAAACGAAGTCGAATGACCCTTTTCAGTAGCATTCTATTTCGTGCGAAATAGAAAAGCTTGGTGGTTAAATTGGCTGCTCTTTTTCCTAAATTAGCCGAGAAAACCTATTTTAAAATAAGAATATCAAAGCACAGCAACAATCTTCATGCTTTTTTGCTGGCCAAAGGCATCTCCCCTGCAGCTTCGCACCCACAACAACATGCAGTTCATTCATCCCCTAATAATAAAGTATTCGCATATCCGTTGGATCGAGGTGATGGATACCACTATGGGGATGGCAGCGCTGTAAGAAACACAAGGCCTAAGAAATAAATATTCACACCGATAGAGCACCTTCGGCCAATCGAAAAGCGGAAATCAGCCAATCATAAACATTTTAAGAATAAACAAACTAAAAGAAAACAGAAGAAGATCAATTTAATTTAAATATTCTTCACAAAATATTTATCAAGTAAAACATCTCGAAACAATAACAGGGCTGCATTACCTTTTCCACGCCTCTCATGAACTTGTCACTCCTTTGGTAATACCGCTTAGGATGCGTCAGTAGTTCACAAAGCCGTTGCATGGTAAATGGAGCACTGGTTTGAAGAAGAAACAAACAAGAAACACACATAATCATTGCATTGTTCGGACTTGAGTGATTGTTGATTTGGCAGATATAAAAATGAATGTTCTACAACATATTGGTATAAATTGGTAAATTTTATTAACATAATCACATACATTGTAGTGACCAAAACTGGTTGAAAATTTACAAGACAAAAACATCACAGTCTGACAAGTCAACAATTTTAAGAAATAATTATAAATTGGAAAATACCCAGTAAAAATGTTAAGATACAAGAACAAGAAAAAGTAAATTAAATACACATTGCAAGTAGATTTGTCTGCCTCAAATCGGTAAAAAGTCTCCTAAATCAAACTTTTAACTCTAAAAACAGGGGGGAAAGTAGATGAGGGAAAATCAGTTGTCAGAGTGGGAGATAATAGTTCATACATGTAGTTGATGATTACCACAAGCAGGAGAAGAAAAACAAACCATGTATATACCAACTAGAGTGCTAACTATTTGACTCATGATTCTAAATATTTAACTCACTATATTGTTTTCACCCTCCAGAGAGCAGACGTGCTTGTATAGCATGTGCATGCTTGAGGAACATTTACCAGCAAAAAATGAAAGCATGAAAGGCAGTGGACACTATTGGTAATTACTCAAAATAATTATCATCATAAAACCTTTCTTGGTTACGAGTAATGGGGAGAGGTTGATAGTATAAAACATTGTGAGAAACAGCTCCCTCTGAAGTGACGTAGTTTTCGAGAGAGAAGTAATTTTCTACGAATTTGATTTCAAGACCTCAAGTTTAGAACTTGAGGTCTCGAAATCAAGCATCAGAAAGCACACAACTTCGCGTGACAAGGGTGTTTTTTCTTTCATTATTATCTCGCAACTTCTATGACCGATTGAGCTCAAATTTTCACAGGTTTGTTATTTTATGTATATGTTGAGATACACCAAGTGAGAAGACTGGTCTTTGACATTTACCAATAGTGTCCACTGTCTTTAATAATAATAATTAGAACGACAACTTATAAAGCGCACAAATCCATCGAAGTATTCATGGTGTAAAAAACAAACAATAACAAACACCTATATAATAACCAAAATCAAGCTAAGAAGAAATCAATGTGGTAGAGAAGTATAAAATACAATCTAAAAAAAACATTGAAGTGTTACTTGGTGATGTACAGTATAAAAATCACAACAAGTAATTGTGAACTTAATTTCAACTCGAGTTACAATGCTCCAAGGTTTGCCGTGTGGCAAACTCAGTTGAAAATATAACCAATGAGACTTTATTAAAGACTCATTATTAAAGCCACACATGGTTTTCTGGATAAAATAATAATAATAATAATGAATATATATGAATTGTGCAATATCCACATCACAAGGTGCTCAAATCGCAAGAAAAGAAAACCAGCATCAATGTAGAATTTGTTGTTAGAATAGAGAAACGCACAAGAAAAAAAAAGGAACAGTATAAAGATAGGGGCCTATAGGGAAAGAAAAGAAAGAAAACATACTTGACACACCACATCGTCTCTAAGAGCTCACATGACTTACCTGTTGAATGCATTGAGTGAACGCATGAGTCTCTCTCTCATATCATCAAACTTGACATTCTCCACGTTAGGAAGCATTGGGACCTCCTCACAAGGGTTGGTCTGGATATATTCTTGTATGACATTCTCAAGCTTGGTGACTACAAGAGGCTTGAGCTTACACCATGGAAATCTGTGAATAGTAATAATAATGATAATAATAATAATACTAATAATAATAATAATGAATAATAATGATAAAACAGCTTTAACATGTATTTAACGCCCTTAACCCAAAAGAGTCTCGAGGCACTTGAAGTTACAAATTTAACCAAGTTTAGGAAAATATGGAACCATTTTTAGCCACATACAATAACACTACAAATGGATGGAAACTACAACCAGTCGACTAGCCCAAGAAGGCTAGTCAACTTGCCATTGTACTACTGGTTTAATAAGGATTTGGGCTTGATAGGGCCAGTGGAACAAACAAAAATGTTCACTTTGATGCCAGCATGATCTTGGCAAGAGAAACAGCATGTCCTTCTTCACAAATTCCAAGTCTCTACCCTACATGTACATGTAGCTGGTCTCTACCTGTAATGTAGCTGGACACTATTTCAATTAAATTAAAACTCACATTTATTTCCATGCTTCATGAAAACAGTTCACAGGAATAACAATAGTTTATAAAGAAGTAACCAATAAACAAAGCTCTTTGACGAGGCAGAGAAATGGAGGCATCATCTAGAAGCCTGAGGTTTGTGGTTAGATGGACAGACAAACCTAACATACATGTAACAGGCATGCAACTGCCCGTAGAAAAAAAAAAGAGGAAAATTTTCAAAGGCACAACGCAAGTGCTGAGCGAGGCAGCCGAAACGCCCCGGGACATGATACCCACAATGGTACCCTAGAAATTGTTGAGGTTTATTATGCTCTTAGGTGCATTGTTAGCATGTACTAGGCTTATTTTACATGATTGTAGTTGTACACTGTTAATGCCAGGCATATATTAGCAAAAAAAAAAAAAAAAACGAGAACAAAATTAAAAAAAAAAAAAACGCGGAAATCCGCAGAAACGCGGAAGAATTGCATGCCTGATGTAATTATTATATTATAAATACGAACAAGAACAAACGGACAGACAATTAGAACAAAGACAGAAAAGATGAAGATAACAATGATGAGAATAATAATATTGACAATGTATTGATGGCTTGCACAGCAAATTAGAGCATAAGTGACGCCAAGCGTATGCAGCTTAGCAGCCTAACATTTGTACATGAACACGTAGCAAGCTTGTATTGACTAAAAAATCTTACATCTATTTATTGCACTACATGTATTTACATGCTTTTCAAATACAACATTCAACTGAAGAGGGCACTGTGCATCAAAAGTACATTTTCAACAGTTAGCCCGGTACGAGACTACTTAGTTCCAAGTAATTTTGAAAATGTTACAAATTTGAGAATGATCAAAATCGCTTGAGAAGATTAAAAAGAAAATAGAAAACATTTAAACCTGTTCAAGTTTCAGAAACAATTTTAAATTAAGTCTGAAATGGGTAAACATCTTGTTGTCCCTTGGTGGTGTCTGTCATCATCAAGCGGCCATCTTAGAGGAAAAAATGGTGGCGTAATAATCGCACAGATTTGTACTCGTGGTGCACAGGATTGGCCAATGATCAACCTTCAACCTGCTCAAATGACATGATGCGCATTCATAAGGTCTATTTGGTGGGAGTTCAGACTACACAAGAGCTGGCACTCCACTTTTTGCGGGATGAGCTTGTCATTTATACTTACAATGGTTCACCGTTGCGAGCTATCCTACATAGTAGCTCTTCCAGTTCTTTAGGAATCTCTTTTGATGGCTTGCGTTCAAATGCTGGGTGGGGGAAAAGGAAAAGACTGAATAAAACAACAAACAAACTGTGCAGCATGCTTTGACCAAAATATAAGAAGTTTGGTCAAAGCATGCTGAATTGAAAACAAGGTCCTTTTTTTTATAAATTGAAGTAGTATTTGTTTAATTTTTCATAAATTCTTAATGCAAGCCCTACTCTATTTTTTCTAAACTTTACTTTAAAAAAATATATGAGTAGGATGGGTTAACAGAACATTTGCACAAAATTCAACCGTTAAATATGTGAACAAGAGTCATATACATCTAAATCACTTTCAAACTGTGGAAAAAAATTGTATTTTTAACTGTAAAAAAGGTGTTTTTTACCCCGAATTCAGTAACGATGGAAATATTCGCCATGTTGTCTTTCGACGCACTTGGACGATTCTATTACACCGCAGGGGGCGGGGTAATTTCTGAGGGCTGAGTTTTATTTATTCGTTTTGGTTTTAGCTGCTGATTTTTTCTTTCTTGTTAGTAACTAAGCCACCACTCTGGAATTCGAAGTTATAAGGGGAAAGTTAAATATAATATTGTTTTAAACTCCATGAAAAACATTTTTAAAAAGGTAAATAATCATCTTGCATATTGTATTACCCCTGCGGCATAATAGAATCGTCCAAGTGCGTCGAAAGACAACATGGCGGATATTACTGTTCGTTACTAAATTCGGGTAAAAAAACACCTTTTTTACAATTAAAAATACAATTTTTTCAACAGTTTGAAAATGATTTGGGTGCATATGACTCTTGTGCATATATTTAACGGTTGACTTTTGTTCAAATGTTCTGTTAAAGTGCATTTAAAAATTGTTGTCGTGAGTTGTCGTGAGGGGTCGTGAGTTGTCGGTATTTAGTGCGACCCCACATGAAAGCAAATGAAGGCCGGTCACTTCTGTCAGACTCAGAGTCAGACAATTGGGGTAAGAAGTGACTTGGCTACGAAATGACTTGGGTATGAAGTGACTTGGGTACTCCTAGAACTATTTCGGTTTCGTCCGGCTATCGTCTATCTATACACAGGGTACCAGTATGTACACGGCTGTGTGCAAAACTGTGCGAGCTTCGTGGTTCCGTGTATGTTTTGTACACAAATCACGGATCGTACTCGCCCTCTCGTGACGCATTCTCGCAAAACGAGGTCGGGTAATTTTCAATTATTGTTGGCAGAGGAGTAACACGTACAGTAGATAGGGAATCCGAAATTACGGTAAGAATTTATCATTTTTAACAATTTTTGAGATGCGGAGTGGATTCTCTAGTCGCAGCATTACAAGTTGATATATCAAAGGACACATAGAGCCTAATTTTGGCGAGATTAAAAAAAAAAAAAAGAGAGATTTCTGATTCCAAAATTCATTGAACCATGGGTCGTTAAACGCGTGAAAGATGGTCGTCTATTAGTTGCGATAACGTAACCCTCCTGCCGACGGCGTAGCCGGAGGGTTACGAGTCGCTTCAATCGAAAAACTGCGAAATGGTCAAACGCGTACAATTTCAACAGCTAGTCAACAGATTTGCTCAATTTTTTCCCCTTTTGAAAATCATGACTTAAATTCTAAGAACACGACCTTAATCCTCAATATCTAATGAATAACATTCAACACACTATTGAGAAAGTATTTTGAACTAAAGTACAAAAACTTCCCAGATCCCCAAGCGAAACAGTCCCAGGTTCTATTTTGAACCTATCGCTTCGCCATTTTGTGACTTCCCGATGTTCATTGCTGTTAGACTAAACCATTCTGTAAAAGGGGTGTTATAAGGCAGCGCGGCAGTGCGTGTGCGCTGTCCGTTTACTATGCCCGCTGTTCACTCACTTAAAGCAATGCCGCACTGCAGCACCCCTTGTAACACCCCTTTTACAGAATGGTTTAGTCAAACTCGGCTGCGGCTCGGTCGGCTGGTACCTGCGGTTGGGTTCAGCGCTTGGGGCTGCGCATGGTAACCAGCGACAGGTTCAAAAATAGAACCTGGGAAATTTGTGACTGTTTCGCTCCCGGAATCTGGTAAGTTTTTGTCCTTTTTTTTCAAAATATTTTCTCAATTGTGTTTTTGAATCTTATTCATTAGACATTGAGGATTACGTTCGTGTTCATAGAATTTGTGTCATTATTTTTTCAAGTGGTAAAAAATGAGCAAATCTGTTGACTAAAATATTTCGCTGTTTTTCGATTGAAGCGACTCGTAACCCTCCGGCTCCGCCGTCGGCAGGAGGGTTACGTTATCGCAACTAGTCGTCTATGAGGTTACGGGAGATGATAGCCAGACGAAACCGAAATAGTTCTAGGAGTATGACTTGGGTACCACAATTTGGGTATGAAGTGACTTGGGTACGAAGTGACTTGGGTACAAAGTGACCGACATCGACCGCCATCTTCCTTCCTTCCTTCCTGTGAAGTGCAGCCTCGCATATGTGAGGATAAATGCACTGCGTGTTTGCGCATCGCTTTGTAAGGGGTGTTTTTGTAAGTGAGTGGAGGGAGACTTTGCTGGGGGCGAGTTGACTGGCATTCCTATTAAAAGAGAAAATGTTTCTGTATCCTGCCGTCACTTTTTCATTCATTTATTTATTAACAAAAACAATAAATATGAAATAAACTAGCATCTATAAATGGAACAGGCCTATTCCTTTTTGAAAAAATGAAAGGAAGAATGAACATCATGAATGAGTGAAAAGGTGGTGGCCGGCAGGAGGAAACGGAGTTTTCCACGAGTGGCAACTTTCAGTTAAAAAATCTCAAGTGTGTCGCCGATCACCATAATTGTGAATATCGCACAAGGTCATTTAACAAAAATCAAATCTACTGTAAGTGTAGTAACATAAACATTTTCATTTAACAAACGAAATTGAAATACTCAATCACATCATCATCATGGAGAAATAAGATTCATTCAAAAATTATATCTTATCATTCAGATTATAAATTTAAAAAGTCAGAAATTCTCACCATTAAGGGCGTCCAAATAGTTTTCCATATTCTCCCCCATTTCAGCGGGCGTTTTGGCCAACATATCTTGAGCTACAAAACGATAAACTAACCTAAAATCGCGGTCACACTACGCCGTCTTAAAAATTTTGACGATTTTGCGGCCTCAGTGGTCAGTCTGGTAGCCCGTTTGAAATTGTGTATGTAAAACACCGTGTGCGGCGGGGATTAGGTAAAAGGATCAACATTTAACTGGTAGTCGTTTTGCTTGCATTGCAATTAGGGGAATTGAGTAGTTGTACACCATCGAAAATAGAAACGCATTATAAATTCGTATGGTTTTCAAGTTGTTTTTTGGTTAATTGGGTCTTGGATCCTACCTGGAAATGACATTTTTAGAATTGAAGTTAAAATTATATAATGTCAATTTTTTTTTTTTTTGGGGGGGGGGGGGGAAATCATCATTTAACAGCAACTTAAATGTTAACTTGCATGTGGGGGAGGGGGCGGGGCGTGGGCTGAGTGAGTATTCCTCTACGTCAACAGAGGGCGATACAAATGATGGCGCCGCCCTTGAACATAAGTTGTTTGTAAACACTCCCATTGTCAATAATGGAATCTCAGGGGAAATCAGATGCTGCAGCTGCCGTTGGTTGCCCGGCAGAAACAGTAAGTAACATTTCTTCACAGAACAAGGACCAGCATCTGAGCATACTATCCAGAGACTGTAGTTAGGCAGTTTCATCAAGTTGATTTTACGTGTACCAAAACACACACGCACACAGCCCCGAAAAAAAAGAACGAAATATATTAAATCATAACTCACATTTTGTACAACTCATAACTATGAGACTTGACAGCAGGCAGGAGCATTCTCTCCTCGTGCTTACATTTTAAAAATATTCGAAATCGGATGAATAGTTTCGGAGATATTGTAAAAAAAAGAGAGCAACGACAAAAAAAAGAGGCTTGGCCTGGCGTGCAGCGCCCATTCGTTTGTGCATGACGTCAACTTTGAACCCCGTGGACAACGGATTTCGGAAATCTTCGGAAAGCGCCGAAGAAGCCCGAAGTCGGTTTTTTGCGATGCGGGAGCACATGTTTACACAAAATGAGATAACGATTACATCATCGTGTAGCCGATAAAATTCCGCACATCGTACAGCTAGTCGCATAGCTTTTACCATAAAAACCTATTTTTGTCGGCGTTTTCCATTTTTTGAATCAAGATTTCTTCCAGAGACAATCATCAAAATTGAATGCGACTTTGTCAGTGCTAATTCCCATACTTTTAAGTTAAACTTGTGAAAATTTGGTGTAATTTGATTATGTTTTCTTCTCCCGCAGAAAGGTTTTGTTAGACCATTTCTTGCAAAGTTGTCCTAAATACGCACGATTGTACATGTACGTCGTACTCGTACATCTTCGTGTTTCCGTGATGTGCCACCACAAGAGGGCGTGTGTTACAATAAGTTTGATAGGCCGGGGCTCTAATAATAGAAAGCTGGAAAGCTGCCCGATCTTGTTTCTTTGATAATTTCTACGTTCTGAATTGATAATAACAGACTGCTCATCTTGAGTCAAAAGAAACTAGTATTGTTACATACTTTTAAAGGCCTATACTAATTGAAACGAAAGTTGAACAAAAAAATTGATTGTATATAGCCATTGGTTTTTAGAAATTGTCTTTGTAAATATAACAAAAATAATCGATGTATACCAATGCCTTCATCCTCAAGTTTTTTAAAGATTGTTCTAAATTTTTACTGTGTTAATGCTACAATTTTAAATCAAAGGATCAACTGATCTTAAATTAAAGAAAACACCAGTCATAAACTCTTTAATTTTATTCCATTCTGGTTAATTTAATAATGCTATTTGTTGACATAATTATAAAGAATATTCACACAAACACCTGCAAAACTTAACACATATTTAATTTTTATAGTTAACAATTTCCCCCACGATGCCGCTCCTTAGTTTTATTCACAAAATATCACTTTTTGCCGTTCATAAAAAATCATACTAGCGCCTCCTCAAAGCACAGTTTGTAAACCTCCCCAGTGATAGAGGGCGCTCGCCTAGTGTGCGCCCTCTATTGCCATAGGCTGTGCATTAAACTTGGCCGTGGCCGATATGAAGAAAAACATAAGAATTGAACTTGAACACGGGTACGTTTTTTTCACGATCCTCGCTCATTAAAAACGGTATATCTCTGCAACCAAACATCCGATTTCAAAATTTTAAATTGATTTTTACTTCTAAGAATACACCTTAACAGACCACATCTTGTCAGAGAAAAAATCACCTGCATTAAATTTGACTGAAACAGCCTACTGTAGTTGGGATCGGTTGATGGATTTTTACCTCCTCAATCAAATCAAAGTCAAATTCATGGGGATGGGGGAGTCATGGACTCTGGTCACTGGAGGTAGTACTAGTAGAAATAGATGCTCCACTCCAGTCCATCTGTCTGACACTGTGACAGTGAGTGACAGGTGACATATCAATATTGACATTAATTTGAAATGTCATTCATGTAAAAAATTAATTAATTAATCAACTGCATGGGTGTGAATAATTTTCCGTATGGCGCCACTACTTTTTCACAAATTTTTACAAAAAGGGATATCTCAATGAGGTAAATTAGATACTGTCTGCTATTGTTTCAAATCGAATGAAAAAGTGGTGGCACCATACGGAAACTTTTCCTGAATAAATAAGGAGAAACTATATAAATAAATAGTAAATTTCTTTTGTAGAGTGTTGGCTCAGACACTGACAGTCTGAAAAGAGCCGGTGTGGTCTTGAGCTTTGCGAACGGTTTAGAACAGTATACTCTGCTCATCTTCAGGAGAAAAAAAGATGATGAACATATAGTATGGTATACTGTTCGAAGCATTGAGACCACACCGGCTCTTTTCAGAGCCAACACTCCCACAAAAGAGATTTACACATGGATGTACCCGTAGGCGCAAGTTTACTGTGTAGTGTTAGTTTCTTCCTATGCTTTGTATATAATGCAACATGTTCCCATTCTGAATCAGAGTTCTTCTAAATTGACATGATGCTTTTTATTTCAGTCACAAGCAGGGAGAGCTGATATCTGCAAGGGATGCCCAGGGCAAGCAATGTGTCAAAAGCAAGGTAAGGACAAATAAAATTTGTAATAACCCGCCCGCTTCCTTTTCAGAGGATGCCACTTTTCTGTTTTCATGCTTTTGTTTGTCCTTATGTCAAATGTTCTTCCTGGGTTAGCGGGGAATTTTGTGCACAGGCCTACTCCACGTTACTTTGCATTCTATGCTTTACACAGCTAGCGCAGCTGAATAATGCATATAGAGACCACCACCCCATACAGTGATTGTACCCTTGAAACAGTAGCCCATTGATAAGTATATTTCTTACATTGTACATTAAGCAAGACATATTTATGAGACACAATAAACCAAGCAAGCATCAAAGCAACAGCTCTTGTGAAACTCAAGACATTACAGTAAGCACAGAATTCGGCGCTTAGCAGACCCATGAAATTGGGCCCTTATTTTCATATTGGTAAACTTCTTACCATTTTTTTTTTCTATCATCAGGTGGTACAGATCCAGATCAAGAGATGATTGACTTAAGGATGAATGCAATCAAGCATAAGATTCTTGTCATATCAGGAAAAGGAGGCAAGTAACTTACTGTAGTGCCAAACAAGTTTGTGTCCAATACATGAATGATGTTTGATTGATTGATTGATTGATTGATTGATTGATTGAAAAGTATTCGGATCAAAATGGAGCAAGAACATTTCAAAAATGCATTCATAACATAAGGAGAGAAGACAATGAAATAAGATAAACAAAAATAAACCACAAGATCATCCAAGGGTAGCCCCCAAAAAGCCAATAACTTAGACTTTCCATTTGGGTCTTTACAAAAAAACAATGAAGTTTTCTATCAACCTAAGGAAGTTTCTTCTCAAAAGGTGCTTATCGATAGCACAAAAAAACACCTTCAACACACTTTTACCTGGACCTTCTTAAATAAACACCCTAAGATGCCTCAACACTGTTAATTCTATTTCAAGTTGATCTTTAATCTGTACTGTGTACTGATCTTTAATCTGTATTGTTGGTTCCTTATAAATATAAAGAGAATTGCTTGTTTTGTTTTGATTCATCTTTTTTAGGCGTAGGTAAATCCAGTTTAGCAGCAACACTGTCAATGGCTTTTGCAAAGTCTCATCCAAACAAGGTGAGATCATCAGTCCAATACAACTGAATGAGGAATTAATGGTTTCATGGAGGAGGGGATGTATTTTATCAACCGATTCTCCCAGATCAACCATTTAACACATTTAAAAATCTCAAAGACATCAAGAAGTTGGAATCTTGGAAGTTATAAAATATCAATGAAATTTCAATGCTGTGATATTTTGAAGCATTACAATAATTGTTTTTGTTAATATGCAAGTTCACCCCCAAACAAGGCTAAAAGCTGCTCTTGGTATGGGGCTACAAAAGGAAGAATTATTTAGGTGAAAAGAACTCGGGGGGGGGAGCTGAAGGTAGAAATTGATATTCCTCTTCAAACAGTCTAGATTGTAGGATGGGGGGAAACATGCACCAGGCAGGGAGTTTCAAAGAGATGCAGTACAGGGAACAAAGCTGTTGGAATGGCTCCTTGTTCTACATCTCAGCAGATCAAGAGTGTATGGATGAGAAGAAGCAAAAATTCTGATAGGTGGAACTAGGTCAGGCACACTGGTGGCACATTTACCATGAAAATATCTGTAGAAATGACATAGGCCGGCTACAGACCTAGGGTTGGAAAGAGGTTGTAACATTGATCCCAACACTTCACCAACAAGATTAACAATTGAAAGGTTATTTATTATAGGTTGGACTTGTTGATGTTGACGTCTGTGGTCCAAGTTGTCCAAGATTAATGGCTGTCGAGGATCAGAAAGTTGTAAACACTGAGTGGGGATGGACACCACTAAAGTAGGTTCAACACATAGAGTTATATATAAGAACTAGAGGGCGCACTGGCCTATATACATGTACGCGCTCCGGCATGCGCACAGGCGACTATTTTCTAATTGACAAAACTGGCATCTCACAGCGTGTGTTTTGCGGCCATTTTGTAAGTTGAACTAAACAGCAGCGCGTAGCGTTCAATAAACACAAACTCCAACGTGTTTCATATTCAACGCGCATACAGAATGGCGCGCGCGTGTCTCCTTGCGGTTCTGTCGCGTTTGTGCAAGAAGCATCACCCGTGCGCCCTCTAGTTCTTATATTCAACAGTAAACTGTATCAGACCTTTATTTGTATGCAAGCAAAGTCAGATTCTCAAGAAAAGGCACATCCATAAAACAAACTAAAAATATATAAAGGGCCATCATGGTCATGACTGAGCAAGGGACCACAATACAAGGGCACACTTAAACTGTAAACAAAAACACTTTATAAGTCATTAAGTTGGAAACAAGGTGAAGCATAGCTTTTGTACCTTTCCCTAGAAAACTGGACAATACTTCAAAACAACATCAAACAGACAAAGACAGGACAATTTAATAAGGGGTGAGACTCGATTTAAAGTCACCTGGAAATAGAATTTCTCCAGAAGACGATCAGAGCATACTGATCGAAACGTCGAGTTAACCCAACGGTTCTTTTCAGAACCACCCCAACTCATTTAGAGATTGTTATTACATGGTGTTACCGCAAACTCTTCTATATTAGAGTATATGTTAATGAACAATAAAATAATTTTTTGAGTAATTGTTTGTAACGATTTAAATGTTTAAAAAATAGATAAAGTTGTTTGGGGGTTGACTCCGCCTACCACTTTTGTGACGTCAATCGAGGCAGACTTTGCCTCGATCGAACATCGAACACACGTCAGTGCAAGTACATGCAAGTCCTAGTCGTGAGTTTGTATATTTTGAAAAAAGGTTTATTTCTTGCATTTTTCCGGCAATGTCGACTAGGTGTATTGCTACTGGTGTATGTTTGCAAAGTGGTCTGGTCCAACGTCTTTTCCAGCGCTGTGCAGCAAACACTTTGAGCTGTCGTGCTTCAAATATCGCGCCTCGATTGATGTCACGAACAGCGGCCTCTCGGGTTGGGCCTACTTTTGAATTTGTTAATAAAATGGAAACTAAATTTGTAGAACCTTAGTTAACTGTTTATTCATATTCTACTCATCAAAACACATATTTAAGTGACAAAAGCTTTATTTTGACAAAATACCACTTCCAGGTGACTTTAATGTAATGATTGGCAAATTATATAATAAATTAAAATTAAAATAAAAACTGTTACAGGTAACTATTGATAATAGATTTTTTCAGTTTTTAGCATATTAAACCAGACTACTATCTTTTAACCTAATTTCCAGATTAAAACAGAATCTATGGAGACTGTGTTCCTCTCAACCCTGATCTGAAACATGTTCTAAATTCATATTTATTCGGTTTGTGTAAATAAACACTTGTCTTGCTATCTCTTCTCTATTTTGTAAATCAACTTTAGGTCCTCGCATGGAAATGTCAAAGTCATGTCGGTTGGATCGCTTCTCAATCAGACGGACAGTGCAGTGATATGGAGAGGCCCACGCAAGACACAGCTTATCAAGAGGTTCTTGAAAGACACATTCTGGGGTAGACTGGACTACCTTTTCTTTGGTGAGTTAATATGGGGGTTCAACTTGAGACGGAATGGTGGAATATTATCTGACACTACGGTGTCATGGGATGTGTCGTGGCTGAGCAGTTGAGAGAACCTACTGAAGCTCTGCTGTGTATCTCATATTCAGTAGAGGGTGGGTTCGAATCCCAGTCATGACACAACCTTTGCTTCGTCCTTCGGATAGAACGGGTATGTGGAAGTGGAATTTATTTATTTTTTTGGCTATGTTTTCTACTTGTGTTATTTTGTTTTTCTTGCGAGGCGCTGTGTTCATTGTAGGCGCCATAGAAATGTTTACTTTTATTAAGTGTTGTGGCTGAGTGGTTAAGAGTACTGAACTCAAGTTCTGCTGTATCTGATCAGCAGTGTGTGTGTCCGAATCCCCAGCCGTGACACTTGTGTCCTTAAGCAAGACACTTAACCTTTGCTTCGTCCTTCGGTTGGGACGTAAAGCTGTAGGTCTCTTGTTTTACTATAAAAACGATTAAAGCACGTATAAGACCCCAGTACACACTTATCGCAAAGAGTAGGGGTTAGCCCCGGTGTGTCTTGCAGGGCGATTAACTTCAATATTGAGGCTGCACTAGAAGGGAAGAAGAAAAAGACAACTGAGCCTGATTCATACTGACTTCAATTAAGCCTTGGCCAATGTCCATTTTTTCACTTCCACCCTGAAAGGATTATTCTCTCGGTATTGCCAGGACTACAACACTGCAATCAGTTTTAATATATGGTTTTCAAATTGTAGTTGAAAGACATTTTTCATTTTAACAGACACTCCACCAGGAACTAGCGATGAACATCTGACTGTTGTAAAGGTCCTGAAAAATGTGAATCCAGATGGCGCTATAATCGTTTCCACCTCCCAGATGGTTGCCTTGGCAACTGTGAGGAAAGAGATCACCTTCTGTCGGAAGATGGGACTGAAGATTCTTGGTGTTGTTGAGAACATGAGTGGTTTTGTCTGTCCTTGTTGTCAGGTTAGGACTACAAAAAAAAATTCTAAATCAGTTGAGCATTTTGAATATTGATTTGTTACAGTTTTGTAGTGAAAAAAAAAAATAACCTTATTTATCACACTTTTTACAAAATCGATACAAAGTGCTTAAGAAACACAAAAGCAACCAAACACAAAATTGAGTACAAACTACACAAACAATAACAGTGCAATTAACAATTAACAGAACTTAGGATAGAGGTGGGTTTTTAATTGTGAATTGATAGAGCTCAGGGAATTGACTTATCGAACAGATTGAGGAAGATGGTTCCAGCATTTTGGCCCAGTTGCTGCAGAGCTTTAGAGCTTACGTTTCTACAAGATCAGTGGAAGAAGCTGTAACTTTTTGAAACAACAATTTTTTATTTTTTATTTTTTTTATTGTGCAGGAAGAGACAGATTTGTTCCCAGCTGGTTGTGTAGAAAAACTTGCCCAAGAATTCCAGCTGAAGTACCTGGGCAGAATACCAATGGACCCTGTAAGTCACACAACATGTTTATTGTTATACTACTTGTTGCAATTAATCTCCCGACGACGACTACAGCAAGCTGCTCGAAACGTTGAGACCAAATTAGAACTCACTCCGCGGTAGTGCAGATAATGAGCTAAAGTAGTAGTTCCAGCCGCCCAGGTAGTAGATAAAAAGCAGGACAGTTCTTTTCAGAACTGAGAAATCTTCAGACGTCCACAAATATACTCTGCGGTAGTAGAATATACGGTGGCATGGTTGGCTTGTGCGTAAAGCGCTCGCCTCTCACCAAGGTGACCCCAGTTCGATTCCCTGTCGGGGGCCATATGTAAGTTGAGTTGTGCGTTGGTTCTCTGCTGTGCCATGTGGGTTTTCCAGACTATCCGGTTTTCCTCCCTCAGGAAAAAATCAAACACTTTCGATCTTGGCTGTGCTCCTAGGTCATAATGGGTTGATGTGGCTGGCAGCTGAATGCGCCCTTGCATGCCTGCTTCTCGGACACGATGTAGCCGCGTCCTTCGCAATTCAGCTCTAGCTGCGAGTAAGGACGATTAGCCCCCCCAAATTATTAAAAGACAGTTCACTAAAGAACAACATCAACTGGCAAGTGTAGATACACACATGGTGTTACATGTACGGCAAAACTCACCATGCAATGCCTCAAGGCCCATGTAATAATAATAATAATAATTGTGGCTTCTTATATAGCGCACATGTCCGTCACTCAGTGACGCTCCTGGCGCTGTAACACAGTATTTCCTGCAAGATGTGGGACTGTTTTTGAATTATGAGACCTAATTCTTATAGCACCATGTAATGTTTTACAAGGTGCTGTGGCGCAATTTGCTGCCGATCGGACCAGGAACACCGGGGCGAACCCCTTCTCTTTTCGATAAGTGCACTGGGTTCTTTTACATGCGTTACATAACACATGGGACCAACGGTTTAACGTCCCATCCGAAGGACGAAGCAATGGTGAAGTGTCTTGCTTAAGGACACAAGTGTCACGGCTGGGGATTCGAACCCACACTCTGCTGATCAGAAACACCAGAGTTTGAATTCGGTGCTCTTAACCGCTCGGCCATGACACTTCCACATACACTGCTGAAGATGTACCATCTTCATCTTTCCTGTTGTCAATATCTTCTTATATTTCACCTTTCTTTCTCACCCTGTGGCAGACGTGGACATCATGCTGTGAGGCTGGACAAAGTATCCTTGAAGAGCACCCAGACTCCTCAACTTCAAAGGCACTGATGGAGCTGGCCAATACACTGAAGAAATGTCTGCAGAGTTGACACCAGTCTACTGTGGTTAACCTGCATCATCGACAGAACTCGGAGAGTTGTACTTAACGGACAATTTAGATAATAGAGATACTAAAAGAGTGGTGGCGAGGTTTTGAACAGACATTTAAAACCGGCAGGGAAGTTCATGCAATAATGGACTGAGTCAAAATTTAGGTACTTTGTCACAATTAGACATTTTAGACAATTTAAGGGCCAAAAATAGTTTATTAGTTTTTCTTAATCACATAATAGTCTGTAGACCACCTTTGAAGCCAAAGCCAATTCATACCAACTGCTTTAATTTCTCAACTTTAGTGCTGGGGAAAACAACAATTATTTGGTTATAAAGTTGAGGAATAACTCAAACCACTCTTCAGTCATAAAATATGAGTAAATAGAATTTATTTTATACATGTATTTTATATATGTGATTGAACAAATTTTCCAAAATAATTTTTTCCACCTATATTACATTATTTTGAATGATTCTATCATTTGGCCTCAATTTGTTTTGAAGCTCATAAGCCCAATAATTCCCTACAAACAACAGAAACCTTAATTTGCTCCTTAAACAAAAAATATAATATATAGAGTATTCACATTTTATAATTACATTGTATGAGACATATAATTAAACAATTTTAGTATCATATATATTTGGCGATTGTAGTAAAGGCTATGCAGTGTATAAGGCAGTGTATGAGACAACATTGATGTATTATCAAGCTGGGAATGTGCTGGGAATGTACTATGACATTAAAGACTACTATACCCTAGTATCTGACAAATATGGTACCCAACAGCTAGCTAAGGTACCCAACAGCTAGCTAAGGTACCCAACAGCTAGCTGTGGTACCCCACAGCTAGCTGTGATACCCTATGTAGCTATGCACATGACAGCCAGCTTTGGTACCTGACAGCTTGTTGTGGTACCCGTCAGCTAGCTATGGTACCCAACAGCTGTGGTACCCAACAGCTAGCTGTGGTAGCTGTGGTACCTTACATACCCTCAATGTAGCTATGTACAAGGCAGCCAGTTCTGATACCCAACAGCTTGTTGTGGTACCCGACAGCTAGCTGTGGTACCTTACAGCTACATGTAGCTGTGATACCCTATGGGTGCGTTCGTTTAGTTTCCCTGTGTCGACCCCGGTGTGTGGCGTGTTTTTTTTCCAGGACGAACGTGGGTAAATATCTGCACACGTTCATCCTGGAAAAAGAAAACGCCACACACCAGGATCGACCCGGGGAAGCTAATCGAACGCACCCATTATAGGAAGCTATATGGTACCCAACGACTAGCTGTGGTACCCAGTGAAAGATAAAGTAATCTATACATTAACTATTAAGTACATGTACATCACCTCTTATAAATATAGTATGGACAGGTAAACTGGTGCCTGCTCTTTGTTCTGACAACCCTATGTTCTGACAACCCTATAATCCTAGCTTGTGTTAGGGTTAGAAAAACTACAATAGGGGGATCGGAATATGGATGTGAAACCAGGTAAATTGGTTGATTTGTGCCAAAAAATGCAATACATCAAACTTGTTCAATTGCAGAGTGAACTTCACTAAATATACAAGGTAGTCAATCATTATTGCTGTTCTATATTTAAAAGCTTTGTTGTAAAAGCAAGTACCCATGGTTTGATATTTTACATCATTAACCCTTTACTAGAGACCATAGCCTCTAGAAACAGCTTCGAACCAAAATGCCCATAGCGGCCAGAAACGGTTTGTACCAAAATGCCCATAGCGGCCAGAAACTGCTTGTACCAAAATGCCCACAGCGGCCAGAAACGGCTTGTACCAAAATTCTCAAAGCAGCGGCCAGAAACGGCTTGTACCAAAATTCTCATAGCAGCGGCCAGAAACGGCTTGTACCAAAATTCTCATAGCAGCCGCCAGAAACGGCTTGTACCAAAATTCCCATAGCAGCCGCAAACCGCTTGTACCAAAATGCCCATAGCGGCCTGTAGCGGCTGCAAGATCTGACCTACTTTCAATCAAACAAAAAGGTCAGAGCAAAGGTCTCATCATGAAGTGACATTTTTCCAATGTTTCCAATGTTAATAGTATCTATGTTTCTGGAACAAAACCGAATGTTTGTTTTAAAATATATTACTTTTTCAGACACTCGTACAAAAAAAAATTGTTGTTAAACGAAATTAACAGTATTAGCCATGTCTGGTCGTATAGTGACGATTAGTCTCATGAGGGTTAACCCCCCTCAATGTACCTTGACAGTATCAGGCATGTGAGTAACTATCCATGAAGGAAGAGAAAAAGAGAAAATAGGGCAAGAAAAAAGAGGAAAAGATAATATTCAGTCTCGGTCTCGGTAAAAATTATCAAGAACCAGGCCTCGTTGGGATTAAACCACTAGTTGAAAACCTCTTCACCACACATTGATTTCCTTATTTACATAATAAACAGCTGCAGGCTGGCTGCCCGAGTTGAGCAGTTTGATTGTGGTAAATTTGTCTTAACAATATGCCTTCCATTTTTAAATTTGAAGTCACCAGTTTAGAATATAATTGTTATCATACAACAATAATGTTAGACAAAAAATTACTGATTATAAATATGTGATACTGGTGCTTCTACACTTGTGAATATAAAAACAAATTCTATATTATGAATTCTGAATAAAGCTTTTTAAGACTCAAGATTTGAAAGAAACTTATTTGTCATTACTGTGACTGTTCATCTTTAAAAGATTGTTCGTCAAAATTTTAACTTATTTTGTCACCCCTACCCCTTACAAGAAAGGGGGGGTATACATATTTACATTGTTATTCAAAAAGGATCAGTAACAAAATAAAATATAGAAGTGACTGTTTGACAGTCCTCTTTCTTTCTGACTATAACAATAATAGTGGCTTCTTATATGGCACTCATAGCCCTCACTCAATAACGCTCAAGCATGTCAAGGCCCTTTAACATACAATATATTTTCCTGCAAGGTATGCGTTTGAATTATGAGACCTACTCCTTTTACATAGCAGCATGTAATGGTTCACAAGGTGCTGTGGTGTAATATGCTGCCAATCAAACAAGGAACACCTTTTACGATAAGTAAGTGCATGGGGTTGTTTTACTAGCGTTACACAACAAACACGACCAACTGCTTTACGTCCTTGTAATATATCAACACTATTCCCACAACCCTTGTAACCTAGTCATGAGTTCCTCTGATGAATAAACGTGTATTTGGAAGTTATACTCTGTGAAGATATCCACTCATTTCAGTCCTATCCGAAGGACGAAGCATCATGATAAAGTGTCTTGTTTAAGGACACAGGTGTCATGACTGGGACTCAAACCCACACTCTGCTGATCAAAAACACCAGAGTTTAAACCCAGTGCTCCTAATCGCTAGGCCACTTAATGATACATTGATACAGGACTTGCCAACATTACAAGACAAGTGTTAAGCATCAAAAGTGTTTACCACTAGTTTTCAACTTTCTAAGAACAGCTGATTTAATTACTATTTATGGATTTTACACCCCAAATTAAAGACTTGAAGACAATATCTACATAAAAGTTTGAAAAATTAATTTTATGTACAACTATTTCTGTGATGTCCCCCAACTGCAGATTCTTTATGAATCTAAACTCAACTGAACATTCTTAGCGATTCTACACAAAACTGTAGATTTATAACAAACTTAAGTGATAGTTCAACTTGAAATGACTGCCTTTCCAAATTGAATGATAACATGACGTTCAAAACACAGCTGAAAATGTGTTATAATTTCATTTTCCAAAACACTTTCCATTTAATTAACTTACTTTAGTAAAAAACATAACTGTACACTGATCAAAACATGGTACTCGATGATGTTGCAAACACTATAAAATATGCTTATAAATTGTGCAAAAAAAAAGTCGGAGAATCGACTCTAAAGTGTAGATTCGCTACTCGATGTACTTGCCTTCGGCTCGTACATTTTATCCAGTACTTTCTCGTCCATTCTCCTAAACATAATCAACAATTGCACACAAGTGAACTATGCAATTGCATCAGTTTATGGGAGTCCGGGGTCCTTAAAAGTAGTTATCGCTATACAACCTGAAACAGGTTGGAAACTTTGGACAATTCACAATTTTTCTGATTTTTCAAGGGCAAAACTATCAGGAACTTTAGAGGAATAATATCATGCCTGGCATATTGTGCAACTACCAAGGTCAAACAAAACCAGCCAGTTACTACCAAAGTTAATCCACCAAAGAAATATAGTGTTTCATCAAGGATGGGGAAAATAAAATTGCCCCTGACAATGGCAGTCCAACCTTTAAAGGAACATTACAGAATTGTTTTTTTTGTGCTAACAAAACAGTTGCTGGCAGTGTAAGCAATTTATGTAATCCACCATATACATAAACTGAAAAACTTGTTGAAGTTTGAGATCGATCAGCTATCTGGGTTAAAAGAAAACAGTGAAAAACGGGTTACACATTTTGCATGACATTGATTAAAACAAAAATTAATTTAACATTCACTGAGCGATAAACTCCAAACTTAAAAATGAGTTGTATTTATTTCTCATCAAATATGACATCTCAGACAGACATATTTCAAGGGATGTTTTCTACTATCATCATCATCAGACCGTGTAAGTTTTATGTGATCTCAGACAAGTTTTTTTGCTTACCAATTCTGCAATGTTCCTTTAAGCCTCAGATTCATCCAAAATCAATGGTTTCTCGCTACTCTTTTCTTCCATTCGTTGTCCTAAATGAAGTCCTTCTAGCCCACTCACGTTATCAGGGCTAAGGGCGCTGTATGGAGGAGATACAGAGTTATTTTTATTGGTGTTGTATGCTGATCCTACTTGGTCATTGGTAGGTATTGTGTGGATGGGTATGAATCCACCAGTCGGCATGGTGTGCTGTGGTGGTTGGTTGTGCAGCTGCGGTGTGGTCTGTGGCTGATTGTGGTGCAGTGCTGGTTGGTTGTTTGTTGGGGCAAGAACTAAATTCGGCGAGTCACTGAGGGGTGTCTGCATGAAAACAAAACAATGAAACAAGGTCAGTATTACTTTCCTGGGCCCAAATGTACAAAGATAGAAAGTTTGGGGCTAGCCAATCAGGGTTGCATAAAACACCATTATGATGACTGAAAATGGTCTCTGCTAGTACATTTGCTGATAATTTTAATTTCAAAGTAGGCCTAACATTTTTCATAATCTTGTAATATTTTGTTACAGAATAAGTGGCTGCATTACATTCTCATCTTTGACCAATATTGAAACGAGGTGCAGAGAAAAAGAAACGTTTCTAAAGTTTAAAAGTTTAAAGGCAGTGGACACTATTGGTAATTATTCAAAACAATTATTAGCACGAAACTTTACTTGGTGACGAGTAATGGGGAGAGATTGGTAGTATCAAACATTGTGAGAAACGGCTCCCTCTGAAGTGAAGTAATTCTCGGGAAAGAAGTAATTTTCCACGAATTTGATTTCGAGACCTCCAGTTTAGAACTTGAGGTCTCGAAATCAACCATCTAAACGCACACAACTTCGTGTGACAAGGGTGTTTTTTCTTTCATTATTATCTTGCAACTTCGTCGCCCAATTGAGCTCAAATTTTCACAGGTCTGTTATTTTATGCATATGTTGAGATACACCAAGTTAGAAGACTGGTCTTTGACAATTACCAACAGTGTCCACTGTCTTTAAGTTTATTTATTTGTCCACAGTAGGATTAGTCAATGATAACACGCTAACAATTATTACTACATCAATCTACAACTATAAAGTAAGCATTCATGCTAAATTAACAAAATATACTACAGGGGAGCCCTTTGAGGAGCAGAGCTTTTAAGCAAGTCTCTAACAGGCCTGCTCATTGAGTACACACCAATAGCCATAAAAGAACAAAGTAATTGAGCTGGCAAATTACATAGCACGATACATGGGGCTCAATAAGAAAGCTGTTTTTAACCTACATGTTATATACAGAAAAAGATACCATAACATAATACACAAATACACACTAAGGACAAACACTAATAATAATAATAATGAACCATTTTTGTAGAGCGCATATATCACAATCATAGAGAAGTCTCTATGCGCTTTTATGAAAAACCAAGAGCAGTAAAGTTTAATACAGATGTAAAGTAAATACAAGAGCAAAATTTAATTGATACAGAAAGGAGTACTGAAGGCTATTGCAAAAATAAATGTGTTTTTAGCTTTGTCTTAAATAAATTCACTGTTTGAGCTTGTTTTATGGTGTCCGGAAGACTATTCCATAATTCTGCTGCTGCTGCTGCTTTGGCCCCATAAAATTTACTAAAAGTCGAGGAAAAAACTACCTGGAATTAGAGCGCAGATTACGAACTAGATGATATTTTTGGAAGAGTTCCTGGAAATAAGTAGGGCCTAAACCTTGCAAACATAAGAAACTTAATGAAAGTATCTTATACAGAATATAGTGTTTTATCGGAAGTCAGTGTAAATCATGCGAAATAGGAGAAATGTGTTTACGCTTTTGAGTACGTGTCACCAATCTGGCAGCAGAGTTTTGGATTCTCTGAAGCTTGTTAACATGTACATCAGGAAGACCATACAAAATGCTGATACAAAAATGGAGCATTTTAAGGGCACCAAGGCAATGACCAGGGGACACGGAGGCAATCGCCTCCGTTGCCGCCGTGAAGTATCTGGCCTGCGAGACATTACATGTGCATGGACGAGTCTTTCTGTTGATTTCTTCTTTAAGAATGACCGTATTGTACAAATTTTATGAAGTGCGAATGAAGCAGTTCTACATATCAATTATCAGGTCAGCAAGGGTGAATAAATACTACAAGAAAAGCAAACCATTGCCATGAATTAACAGTAAAATATGAAACAGGATTTTCTACAATTTTCTAGAGCCACCCACCTTCTCTTGTCTCTGTGACGCTGCCATAGCTGTGGTGCGTTGCTGCAGCATAGACTGGAATGCAATATCAGCAGCGATTTTAATAGCTTGGCATATCTCATCGGCCATGACGTCTGATTCAAAGACATGACACATGAACTGAGCTTGCAGTCGTGTACCCATTGTCTTAGTCGAGGAGATAAATGCAAACAATCTGAAAAAAAAGAAAAAACAACTTGGTAACTCCCAAGCTTTTATAGGTAAAAAAATGGTGTATTTCGAAAATACAAATAAAAAATCACAATCAAAAGATTAAATTGTGTCTAAATTAACATAAAATCAATTAAAAATTCATCAGAAAATTACGATAATTTCTTTTAATAATACAAAGCAATTAATGAAATCGACATTAAAGAGGCACTAGACTAAAAAAAGGGGAGAAAGGGACAACAGGGGTCATCAAATGATAAGGCAAGACAATTAGAAAAACATTCTGGATGATAAACAAAACAATCATACAAATTGGCAAAACTGTATGTTACCCTTTTTCATCCAAAATAGGGCCCTTAAAATCAATTAAATATTCTTTAAGAAAACCTGAAAATTTGAATTGATTAGCTAGAATTGACTTAATCTATTTTATTCCTGAGTTTTGAAATGTATGGTAACTATGCTTTTTGGCAACTTAATACTTGTATGGTACGACTTATATTAATATCATCACATTGTGACCAAAAGGTCAAGATAAAAAAACATCAAACTCTAAGTAGACAATAAAACAGTACTTTTAGCAAACCATTTTGAAAAATGAAATAAAATCTATATGATATGAAAGTAACCATCAAAAAAGGGAAAAACAAGAAATTTAAATGATACACATTACACAACTAAAAAGTACAAAATTAAACTTTGAAAGACAAAGGTAATACTTAAAATGCTACGATTGCGTACCTTTTGTTCTCTTGATGCGCAGCCCAAAATGACACATCTTGAATATCATGATGAGCCTTGATAACCTGCTTAGCAGAGTCCAGTAATCTAGACAAAGAAATGAATCAAATAATCAAATTCAAATCTTCATTGTCCAATCTTCAAAAAATATAAAAATGGAAAATTTACAATGTAACGTGTCTAAAAATGATAAAGCTCCAGAACAGGACAGTTAAACATCGTCCCCCAAAAAAATATATGAAAGGAGTTAAGAAAACAACAATAATTTAGACAGTACAAGAAGGATAAAACACAACAGGAAACATCTGAGCTTAGGACGCTGATGCTGGACCAGGATGCGTGGAAGACGACTATCAGAGTTTCCCGAGAAGGCGTCGGCTGAAGACATCCTCTCGCTCAACTGACTGACTGTACAGTACAACATACAAACTGGCAAGAGTAGACATCTTAGAACAAAACCCTACATTCTAACCTTTCTAAACAGCCACTTTTTCAATCTTATATAAGACCCTATAACAGAACATACAGTTCTTAAGGGCAACTACATGTAGGCCTACAGTTAAATTATTATTTATTATTAATACTTATTTTAACTTGCGGCCTACAGTTAAATTAATATTTGTGACTATTACTTATTTTACCTCAACAAATACAAGTAAATCAAAAAAGCACAGTAAAGTGTCACGATAACACAACAAAACAATCAAAGTAACAATGATTACAATAGTTATTTAAGCAAAACAAGCAATACTTATCAGAAAACAACTGACAGAACTTGATCAGGAGGGTAGGAAAAAAGAGCAAAAATAATGAATGAATAGAAGAGGAACATGCAGGTTTGGGGAATAAATCAACTGATAATAATAATAAAGTTACTTCCCCTTACCTTCGTTTTAAGTGTAACGTTTTCTTGCAAAAATTTGCTTTTTATCATGTTTTGATGCTCTTGTTGTTTCATTATTTCTGCATAATTTCAGGACAGTGGAAATCTTCAATCTCACCTGATATAGTTACTGGTCACCACGATATTCAATTCTGTCATCTTGAAGACGTTATGAATCGCTCTGGCAGCCATGATCTTGCGTATTGTATCCATGACAACATCCAGCCCTTTGTCCCTGCCGACTTCCATCGACCCCAGGAATCTCAGAACGTACATCTGAACGAAACCGACAGTATCGGTGACTCCCGAAACTGATGAAACAATTATCATTATTTTCATTATTAAAATACATTTCTATATATGATTTGAGGCACTGCATGGTGAGGTATCTAAAGAACAAACTCAACCTGGCAAGTAGATACACACATGGTGTTACCGCAAACCAAATATATATATTGATACATTTCTAGCAATGAAAAAGCAAACTGGGCTTTTAATACTGTAAAAGACAATGGACACTATTAATAATTGTCAAAGACCAGTCTTCTCACTTGGTGTGTCTCAACATATGCATAAAAAACAAACCTGTGAAAGTTTGAACTCAATTGGTCGTCGAAGTTGTAAGATAATAACGGAAGAAAAAAACACCCTTGTCACAAGAAGTTGTGTGCTTTCAGATGCTTGATTTCAGGACCTCAAAATCTAATTCAGAGGTCTTGAAAACAAACTCATGGAAAATTACTTCTTTCTCAAAAACTATGTTACTTCAGAGGGAGCCATTTCTCACAATGTTTTATACTATCAACAACTCTCCATTGCTTGTTACCAAGTAAGTTTTTTTCCAAAAAATATTTTGAGTAACTACCAATAGTGTCCAGTGTTAAAGCGTCCTCTCCTGTGTGTATCAGACAGGTCATGGTTCAAACTAATTTGCATTAAATTATTACATCATTACATTTTTCACATAGACTTCAAGTACCACAACAGCATGTGTGCTACAGTTTAAAGGCAGTGGACACTATTGGTAATTACTCAAAATAATTATTATCATAAAACCTTTCTTGATTACGAGTAATGGGGAGAGGTTGATAGTATAAAACATTGTGAGAAACAGCTCCCTCTGAAGTGACTTAGATTTCGGGAAAGAAGTAATTTTCCATGAATTTGATTTAAAGACCTCAAGTTTAGAATTTGAGGTCTCGAAACCAAGAGTCTAAAAGCACACTTTGTGTGACAAGGGTGTTTTTTTCTTTCAAAGTTATCTCGCAACTCCGACGATCAATCGAGCTCAAATTTTCACAGGTTTGTTATTTTATGCATACGTTGATATACACCGAGTGAGAAGACTGGTCTTTGACAATTACCAATAGTGTCCACTGTCTTTAATAGTACAATAAAACATACACCTTTAAATAACAATAACAATAATAATAATAGGCATTTGTAAAGCGCCATACAAATCTTAAAAGATGTTCAAGGCTCAGAGACAATGTAAACAAAACAACACAAGTACATATCCACTGAAAAGAAAGCAAAATTACAATTAGGGAAAACATACAATAATAAATAATGGAAAGCAACAAAACTATGAATTAAAAAAATACATCTTGCAAAGCTGAGTAATAATAATAATAATAAACGAGACTTATAAAGCGCATTTTACAAGATAATGATAAGGTAATAAGAGTAATAAACAGGGTTCACTCTGGCATAGACTAGGAAGAGTGCAAACCAACAAGAGAAAAAAAAGGATAACAACAATTATTTAAAGGAACACGTTACTTTGGATCGGACGAGTTGGTCTACAAAAAGCGTTTGAAACCGTTTGTTATAAAATGCATATGGTTAGAAAGACGTTTTAAAAGTAGAATATAATGATCCACACAAGTATCACTCGAAATTGCACGGTTTTCTTTTTACGTCGCAAACTATCACGGTTGGCCATTTATGGGAGTCAAAATTTTGACTCCCATAAATGGCCGACTGTGTTATTGGATGAGGTAAAACGAAAACCACGCAATTTCGAGGCAAATTTGTGTAGATCATTGTATTCTACTTTTACAACATCTTTCTAGCCATATGCATTTTATAACAAACAGTTTTCAAAGACAAACTCGACCGATCCAAGGCAATGTGTTCCTTTACCTTGTACTGGTCTGGAGTCACTCGAAGAATCGCCAAAGGGATTCAATCTCCTTTGGTGGACATCTTTTGGGAGCGGGGCAGATCTGACTGGAGGGAGTTGCTCCTCGCTGGGTGAGATCATGTCAAATTGTATCGGTGTACTGGATAGTAGAGAATCAAATGGTGACGGTGGTGGAGTAGGTGGTATGTCCTGACTGCTGGATTGACTGGTGTCGCTAGAGTGGAAACGCTCTCTGAAACAGACAAAAATAAATCAACCGTCTTAATCCACATACAATACAATACAAATACCAATACAATAGGGCTTACAACAATAAAACCTTTACATTTGATTCAAAAAGGAAACACGCTAAGTTGACAAAACCAAATTTTGATGGAACCTTGCTGTTAATGACATGTCAACTTATCAATTGGGGATTAATACAACACAATCCAATACAACTTTAATGTCCCTACATCCTTTGGCCTTTTTTTTTGTACACATAAAAACAAAACAATATAAAAACGTCAAAAAGGGGTTAAACGGTACAATAGAGAAAGAGTAGACCTAAATAGAAAGTTAAAAAGTGAACCATACTAAGACAAAATGACAGATACTGAAAAAATACACCATACAATATTAAAGGGATGCTGCAGTGAATTAACATAAAACAGTTAATTTTGCTGTCATTTATTTCTGATATTTGTATTGAATATCAATAAAATGTGTTTTGTTTATTCCCAGCATATCTGACTTGCGTAATGAGCGAATAGTGCATTGTTACCGCCCCTACCATCGACGTCACGTCGGGAATTCAAACGTATCGTCGGCAAAAAGAGTCTGGTTCCTAACCACACGCGCCTAGGTACCAGGCCACACAGTGCACACGACTCTATATGCACGCAGCCAGGGGGCCTGACGGCTACGGTTACAGACATGACGTCGCGTTTATGCAAACGATTAATCTCTTGAAAACCATTTTTAAAATCGTTTAAATTTTTAAAATACTAGCGCATTTGATAAAAAATATAAAAAACTATAAGGCATGTTTAATCGTTTAAATGAATAAAAAAAACAGCAGCCACCCTTTAATAGTAAAGAGGCAATAACAACAGTCGAGTGAGAACAAGCAGCTCACCGTTCCAGCTGCACCTATTAAATAAACGAATATTCAAAATTATTTCACCTTTTCAAAAACCAGGGAAAATAAACAGGCAAAGGAATTCAGACAGAACTTTAGCTATAAACTTTTGTTCTCTACAAAAGAGGGAAGAGGCATGTTGGACAAACCTTCTCAATAAACAGATTGAATAAATGCACCTTCTCTAGGGGCAAGACATTCTTGTTGATTTGGTAAAACCTCTATGGTAAATACCACAGGCCCCATACACTCAACGCTACACACATCATGACCATTCAATCGATAAGGCATTTCTGTACGCCGCAATCTCCCCCAAATGTTTTGATAGTGGTGTGGTGGGGTGATCTGGAAGTTTTACAAGAGCGCCCGCTATCATTCGATAGTATACAAATATTGACTGCTTCGAGTGCTACAATGTATGGTTAAAACTACGAGCGTTCTATTTTCCCGAGGCGCAGCCCAAAATATTTGTTTTATTACACCCCCAACAGACTATTTATCATCTTCGTACACAAAACATACACACATGCAACTGATTGGTTCAAGGTGGGTAAAAAAACGTCTGGGTACTGCATGCCGTTTGATAAACGTTGGACTATCACACGGCAAACGACGACAGTATCACATGGCCACCGTCTAATTAAACTAAGACATATCATGTGACGCGCTCTAAACCAATGAAAAGCAGAATATTTGTAAGGAGTGTTATAATACTGTGCGTGACAAGGAGAAGTGGAGTGGGGGATGGCAAAAGTTTTACTAATAGTGAATAACAACCTCTTGCACCAAGACTACAATCTTCCATACAACAAGAATCCTTCCTTGATGACATAAGCCCTTTTCGAAACCACCGCTTAGGTTCCAGATTCAGCTCAGGCTAGCGTGGCCCCGTGGTTGTTTTGACTTGTGCTTTGGGTACGCATTCACGGCCTGAAGCCAAATACATAGCCGTAGTTTTGAAAAGGGCCATAATAGACCTTATGCATTGCAACATCCAGCCGCCATTTTAGAGGGAAAACGGTGAAGAAACAATCAAGACGGATTTGTACGCGCGGCGCACAGTAATGGCCAATGAAAAACCCCTTTTTTGACCTCTAGGTGAGGGCGCCCTACTGAAATGATGTCATGTGCATAAGGTCTATAGCCTACCTTGACTTGATGCTCTCTGCTCGTTGTTTCTGAGGTACATTAGACAAAGACACTGGATGTTTAGGGCGTGTCCCTCCAGTGTATGAGTGGGTGGTGCTGTCTCCTTGCCCCTGGCTTGATGGAATGGTCATTGAACCTGCAGTGGGTGGGGCACTTAGGGCTCTGGATCGAACCTCATCATTTCCTTGCGGCTGAGGTTTACCATTCTACGAAAGTTAAAGGAACACGTTGCCTTGGATCGGTCGAGTTGGTCTTTGAAAAGCGTTCTATAACCGTTTGTTATAAAATCGGTATGGTTAGAAAGATGTTGTAAAAGTAGAATACAATGGTCTACACAAATATGCCTCGAAACTGCGTGGTTTTCGTGTTACCTCGTCGACAAACACGGTCGGCCATTTATGGGGGTCAAAAACTTGACCCCCATAAATGGCCGACCGTGTTAGTCCGCGACGTAAAATGAAAACCGTACAATGTTCAGTGCTACTTGTGTGGATCATTGTATTCTACTTTTAAAACATCTTTCTAACCATATGCATTTCATAACAAACGGTTTCAAACGCTTTTCATAGACCAACTCGTCCGATCCAAGGCAACGTGTTCCTTTAAACAGAATGAAATGATTAGTATCATCATTTCACATTATCGTAGATATTATCAGAGATATGGTTGATAGTGATACTTTTGAACAATTATTGATTGAAAAGGTTCTCTTATGTACACAAACAAACCCATTTCTAACATAGTAATAATAGCAGAAATTTATATCAAGATCAATCCATCAAGAAAAAAAATGCTCCAATTCGCTTGACGAGTAACCTTTTAAAATCCATTTAAACACAAAGTCATTATCAGAATTTACAAGGTATAAAAATCAGTGTAAAATCAGCAAAAAAAATACAAAAGAAAAAAGACATCAAATATAGAAACGTGCAATATTTTCAAATGCAAAGGTAAGTAACAAAAATTTAAGAATGGAAAACAAGTGCTAAAAGAGACCTTCAGGGCAGGGGTAATAAAACCAAATCAACTTAAAGGGTCTATGGGTATGTTCAGACAGCGTACTAACTTAGACCCGAACCGGTCTAACTTTTACGAGCAGCGGGGAGTGGTCGTAAAAATAAAAACCCATTGCGTTCAGACAGCACAGAGTTAAACCCGATCCGGTTTATCTTCGGTTTTAAGAGGTCAAAGTAGACGCGACCCCGTTGCTCTAACATCCGGTTTTATTCATCAGATTCACGCACCGAGTATGCCGAGATACTGAGTGCCCCATGCCCTGGATGATCAGACAGGGCATAATTAATGGATACAAATGGCTCAATCGAAAGCGGTAACAGTTTTACCGTTGGGAGGATGTGGGCACTTAAAACAAACATGAACACGACTCGAAATTACTTTTTTTAACAAACAAAATATTGATACAAACCGCCGAGAAAACTCACCAAAATATTGTCCATATTCCCTGAAACAGAACACGTTTCATTTTTGTGTTTTGTTTTATACCACCGTTTCCGATTTAATAAATACTTTTAGTTTGTACTTCAATCGATTGGAAGTTGCGGTCTCTCAAAAGCTGGTGCCGCGATTTTTATACCTATTCGTTCATAAACACAACTACACACGTGCAAGTTACGTAAATACATGTACTTTGCAGTATTTTCCCAGCCTCCCAACAACGTGGTCATTGCTGGCGTAGGGAATTTCCCCTACACACAGCCTCGCGCCCACTGCAGTTCATTCTCCTAATTGAAAGTACAGCACGCTAGTAACGGTGACGGCAATAGAAAGGCACATCCACTGGATCGGTGATGGATAACTATGGGATATCAGAGAGTGATCACTATGGGATGGCAGCGCTGTACATGTGAGAAACATTACAAAATATGCCTCTTCGCTGCGCTCGTAGTATTTGCATGAAAAAACAGTTTCAATTTATTGTAGGACACTCAACAAAAGAAGCTTGGAAAATATAATTTTGTTTCAGAATTTAATAACTCATGGGCGTGAGCCTGTGTTAAACTGTACACCGATCGAGAGGGTTTCGCCAACTCGGTAAGCGGCAAGAAAGTAATATAAATACTCGGTGCTTTTCAGCATCAGAGGCAACAGAAACCGTATACAAGCACTCCGGGTCCCGGGCGTGTGCATTGAAACACACAATAGGTCGTTCGTTGTGAGTTAAAACCGGATGTCATTCTGTCCACATGCAGTGTTAAAAGATAAACCCGAACCGGTTTAGACTTAGACCGCCTCGCTGGACGGTTTAAGTTTTGGGGTTTAAACCCGATCCGGTCTAACTTTATTTGCGTTCACACGCACAAAAGTTGAACCCGAACCGGTCTAAGTGGACTTAGACCAACTTTAGTACGGCGTGTGAACGACATCTATGTAGTTTTTGAAGGACAAAAGTCACTTTGTCCACAGACTTACACTAAACTTACACAGTTTGAAGATAATGATAGCAGAAAGCTTCCCTGAAAATATTACGTGCTGAGGTGCTGTAGTTTGGGGGAAATGAGTAAAACAATGTCATGAAAATTATTTTAACCATTTACAAACGTGTTTTCATGACATTGTTTTACTCATTTCTCAAAAACTACAGCACCTCAGTAAATAACATTTGAAGGGAAGCTTTCCACTATTATTATCTTCAAACCCTGTTGGTTTAATGTAAATCTACGGACATTTTGAAAAGGTACCCAAATCCTTTAAACCACAGTGAACATCTGAATTTCTTTTCATTTTCAAAGATCATGAAGATGTATGTGATGGAAATCTTTTGCTCAATGTGAAATTATTTTAACCTTAATAAAAAAAATGGTTGGATTCAACACACTTGAATACAGAGTAAAAATTGCTAAAAACTACAATACAAAAGATTTCACTGTACACATTTTAAAACATTGAAGAATAAAAACAGGCAGGACAAACAACAATAGCAACAGGAAGAAAAATATAAAATAATGGAAAAACGACTGGTATGAAAGTAAAAAAGCACAATGGGCATGGAATTTATAACTAGCAATCGTAATAAAGTGAAAATTGTACAATGAAATCTCTCAATATAGCAACAAGAAAAAATACATACAACACAACAAAATAGCGACTAAGAATTGTGTAAAAATACTTAAAGGCATTTGGACACTTTTGGTAATTATCAAAGACCAGTATTCTCACTTGGTGTATCCCAACATAAGCATAAAATAACAAACCTGTGTAAATTTGGACTCAATTGGTTTCCGAAGTTGTGAGACAATCATGGAAGAAAAACACCCTTGACACACAGATTGTGTGCTTTCAGATGCCTTGAATTCGAGACCTCGTTACCAAGTCAGTTTTTATGCTAACAATTATTTTGAGTAATTACCAATAGTGCCCAGTGCCTTTAATGGCAATTGGCACGGAAATGGAAACTAAAAATTTAAATAAAAAAAAGAGAAAATAGAAGTTATATACAAGGAGATCTCACAATAACTAACCTTAGGGGGTCTCTCGGACACGTAGAATCCACTGGAAATGTTACGAATTGTTGTAATCCACTCTTCCCTATCGGATCCACTCATACCTTGTACAGTCACCACCCTATAATTCATACAACATTCAAACACAGGGGTTTACAAAACAATATGAATATAAACAGAAGCCTGGGCGACTAGTGAAAATTACTACTCGACTTGTCACACCTTCGTAAAATGCTGAAAGGATTGAAGGATTGTGTCACTGATGTCTGATTGTGTTTTGTAAGTAAATTATTTTGTCCTGAATAGACGTGAGCGACACAATTGGTTCACTATAGTCGCGACTATTTTTTTGTAGTAATCGTGGTGGCACAGGTAGTTGAAAAACAGCAGTCGCAACTGGACTACATTTGTAAGCAATCAATAGTCGCTACTACGACATTCATCAAACTAGTTGCCCAGCCGTCGATTTCACAAAGAGTTAGGACTCGTCTTATCTCGAGTTACGACGAGTAACTCTTCCTAACTTAGGATTAGTCTTAAGGTCTGCATGCTACAGTGCAGGGTTGGGACTCGTCCTAAGTCCTAAGATTAGTCTTAAGTTAGGAACAGTTTTGTGAAATCGACAGCAGGCTTAATAAACAGGCATAAGAGAGGTTTTTTTGCGGTAACACGATGGCGATATCTGTTTTTTAGTTGTGTTGGTTATAAAGACAATCAGAGCATACTGATTGAAACCTTGATTCGTTAAATACCGGTTCTTTTCAGAACCAACACTAATTAAAAAGAGATATATCCACCACATGGTGTTACCGCAAACCACTTGATATGTGTCTAAACAACTCAAAAAGTATTTGCCATGTTAGTCAAAACATCACACGAAATCAATTTTAATATTCAACATGAAAGTGGTCAAAACTCAATCGCCTTAATCTTCTTTTTTTCAGGAAGGGAGGTTTTGGTTTCTTAGGGAACGTAAAAACTTATCTACACGGCCAAAACATTTCAAAAATACCAAACTATAGGTATTACTTCTTAGTGTCCTCAGGTCTTGTGACTTGAAAGACGAATCTGCGATCATCAATATCCGCTGCGTTGACAGTACATCTGTCTAAGTCAATCACTAAGCTTCCAGCAATCTGTAATCAAAAGTAACAATCTATCAATTATAATTAAAAAATATTTGGTTTTTGTATAGCGCTTTACACCGAGTCTCAAAGAACTTCCAACATTATTAACCCTGATCACTGGGCCTTTTCATTCCTTAAACCATCTCAGCTCCCTGGGGAGTATACAGCCTGTGTAACAAGTATGTTGCGCACTAAGCTAAATCGATCACAAGAACCATCTCTGCCCTCAAAGGTACCCATTTACCCCTAGGTGGAGAGAAGCAATTATAGTAAAGTGTCTTGCTCAGGGACACAGGTGTCACAACCGAGATTCGAACATAAACACCAGAGCTTGAGTTTGGTGCTCTTATCTGCTCGGCCCTGACACACCAACGTTGACAAACTCAAGTATCAAGATAATCATAATAATAAATAATAACAATGACAATTTATGAAGCGCACAAGTCTATTAAAGTGCCCATGGCGCTAAATACAAACAATAACATAATGTACAGTATAATAGATTCAAATTTGCATCGAGGATAAAGAATATTAATTTTGGTTTTCCACATACACCAAAGTGTGTTAGCACTGTATACTCTGTACTTTCCCGAGCTCTGTGAAAAAAACCATATACATTAACCAATTTTAATGGGTAAGCCTATGCTAAGAAGAAATCCAGAACAATGTAGTAGAGAAATACAAAATACAATATCTAAAAAGAAATTGAAGGGTAAAAACAAACATTCATTCAAGATATTCTGAGCTAATCTCAATGTCCATACATCGTTCCACTTAAATGCACTGGACACTACTGGTAATTACTCAAAATAACTGTTAGCATAAAAACTGACTTGGTAACAAGCAAAGAGAGCTGTTGATAGTATACAACATTGTGAGAAACGGCTCCCTCTGAAGTAACACAGTTTTTGAGAAATAGGTAATTTCTCACTCAAACAACAAAAGTTCAGCTGTAGCCTTTTATCATGCATCTGAAAGCACACGTAATTGTGCAACAAGGGTGATTTTATCCTGCTCATTACTGCTAAGCAGACAATTGTTAAGCAATGTTTTCTGCTCAAGCAGCTCTATGAAACTGAGCCCTGGAGATCAGGGCCCAATTTCATGGCTCTGCTTACCGCCGAATTCTGCGCTTACGAACACGATTCCCCGCTTACGTGCAAGCGCCAAATTTTTGCACTAGCCTTGTAAGCATAGAATGCCTAGTAACGTGGAGTATGCACGCGCAGAAGCCAAAATTCGCCACTAACCCGTGAAATAGGCTTGCCGTAAGCACAGAATTCCCTGCTTACGTAAGCGCCGATTCTGTGCTTACGGTAAGCAGAGCCATGAAATTGGGCCCTGTTGATGAATACTGTGGGTTTGTTTGCTCACCTGTCCCTTGGCATGGCTCATCAAGTTTCCTCCTTGAGTAAAGAAATATTGACGCTCCCACCGATGACTTAGACCAGATTTGCTGCGGGATAAAAAACCATAAAATCCAATTTATTGATGTTTACAAAAATGTTGAACATCATTGACTGAACTGTCTCAATCTGCTGGAGACCTCAGGGCTCAATGTCACTCAGCACTAAAGCCATGTTCCCATTATACCTTTTTAGTTGTTAACAGGTTAAAGTACCGCCACTTTTCTGTGGAATTACAAAATTATAACTCCAATGGGGACGCACTATAAACGAGCCTCCCTCTCAACTTACTGCGACAGCGATGTTAAACTAACAGGCTGAAAGAGGTCGTGGAAGACTTTTGAAGCCCAATGGGAACAGCTCCATGCAGTAAACCTACCAAAACCACACTGTTATAGCTATTCAAACGTTGCAAAATATAAGTCCATTTGGGAACGTCTGATAGCGTTACACCAAAGCCAGTCACGGTAACGTTCTGCGTAGCCGTGGAAGAAAAGGTCCAGTGGGAACACGGCTTAAGATTCATCTCAAGATGAGTTGCCAATAATTGCTATAGTAAGTTGTATTGTGACACCACACTTTGCTTGATAAATACAACCAAAAAAAATAATACATTTATATTGCGCTTAAAACTACATTTCCAAGCGCTATGGTGCTGGTGTCCTTAAAGACTATGGTAAAACCAGGGCAACAACACCAAAATAAAGAGATACAAATAACAACCACAAAAAAGCAGAAGTAAAGTTGAGAAAGGTTTTAAAACAAATTAACAGTAATGAACAAGTTGCAGATTGTGGCTACTACATAGATTTGACTAAGTGAGACTTCATAGTTTTAAATGTTTGTGAGGAAGAAGCATTTGAATTTGGGGAGGGAGTGTGTTATAGTTTGGGAGCTGCGACAAAGAATGTAACCATAGCGTGTGTTCACACGAGGACCAGGCATCAGTTTGAAGGTGAGAGGTTGTGGAAGATCCTAGCCCAGCTAAAGGAACTTGGAGTGGAGTGGAATAGAGGTTTTCCCCGGTGTTCCTGGCTGTGGCTGCTGAAAGTGCGAGCCGAACCACCATGTAAACCCTTATAGGTTACTACATAAATGGGTCTCAGAATTCATAACTTCATTACAAGACACCTCCTGTAAAAATGTCATGTACTAACTGCCTCGAGTACCCTGTTGGTATACGTGCGCTATTTAAGACTTTGATATCAATATTATCATTACCTTCTAATCATGAGATAACCCGCTATCTGACTGAGGTTGGTTTTGACCAGACGGGGCTGCATCTGCATATCAGGTGTTGGCTCCGGCATGAAATAGTAGACAGACTTTTCTTGGATCTCTTGCATCTTTTCACGGGACTCCTGGGCTAGCTTACCCATCTCTGAATGGACACTTCAAAGGACCAAAGTACAAAAACACAATTTTGTTTAAAAGATTAATAATAATAATAATTAAGACATTTGTAAAGCGCGTAAAACACAAGCTTCTAAGCGCATAAAGAGAACAATAAAAGTTACAATTAGTGAAAGACACAATTACAAACTAGATATAGTGTGATTGTAGCTAACAATCACAGAGCTGTTCCGATCTGTTGACCTAAAAAAGTGAAAAGTCAAATTAGGACACTGTTTTGTTGATAAAATTTTGCCAGTGTTAAAACTTACAAGACAACACAAAAGTTACAACTTAATGACATGTGAACAGGAGATACAATTGTTTCAATTAATGACCTCCAAGTTTAGACTGGAAGTAAAGGTCAAAGGAGGTTCACGATAATCCAGATCAATATCGAATGCTCAAAAGGGTTTACAACTGAAAAGAAATTGAAAATGGTTTGTGTACATAAACTCTGCAATTAAAGACACTAGACACTATTGGTAATTGTCAAAGACCAGTCTTCTCACTTGGTGTATCTCAACATTAAAATAATAAACCTGTGAAAATTTGAGCTCAATCTGTCGTCAAAGTTGTGAGATAATGATGAAAGAAAAAACACCCTTGTCACACAAAGTTGTGTGCATTCAGATGCTTGATTTCGAGACCTCAAATTCTAAATCTGAGGTATTGAATTAAATTTGTGGAAAATTACTTCTTTCTCGTTAACAACGTTGCTTCAGAGGGAGCCATTTCTCACAATGTTTTATACTATCAACATCTCCCGATTACTCGTTACCAAGTAAGGTTTTATGCTAATAATCATTTTGGGTAATTACCAATAGTGTCCACTGCCTTTAAGGGAGAAATGAGAAAAGTGACTTATACAGTAGATTCCATACAGTGCTTCACATTCTCTATGCTACTGAAAGAAGAACAAATCAGACAGGGATAAAATGTTGAATGTCAGCTATTGCATGGACAGCAACGCAGTCATCATACACGAAACAAATGTGTGAAAATATACAAAATATACAAAAGTAGGCCTATATAGGAATAACAAAATTTTTAATTCATTAACCCAAAGGGGAGCTCAAGGTACCTGACTAACAAAGAAGATAACAATGATAATCATAAAACAGTATTTATACAGCGCAATATGAATAAACATTCCTCAAAGTGCTTAAGAGTCAGTTCAGGTAAATAGTTGACATACTTGCTCACGGTCAAAAAATGATTTTTTTTTATACTTTGTTGGTGGAAGGGCCTTGGGGTGCAAGTAAACAAAATTGCATTTTCAATTCTATATACAGGGTGTCTCAAAAAAATGGGTAATCCTACTTTAAAGGGTTTTTATGGCCAGACTATTATGTTTACCAGCAGAAAGTATGGCATCATCTTAAAGCTGAAACCTTGTGCTTTCCAATGATACATTTGGTTTCATTCAAGGGTCATGCATCAGCGAGCACCATTGTCTTGAAAATGTGGTGCAAAAATGCAGTTGGTTCACTTTTAAACCCTTGTCATTCTGGCCTTCAGACAGTGTGTAAACCTCAGGTTGTCACAATGGTTCAGCTAACGGCAGAACAGAGAATATTTGTGGTCAAGAAATGGTATGAAACCAGAACTTTTTGCAGGCTACACAGGATGCATTTGGAGAAGCATTCCCAGATCGAGATTCACCAGCAAAGAAACAATCTGGGCCAATGTGAGAAAGTATGAAGCACATCAGGAACCAGCCTCAATCGCAACAAAGGAAGTTCAGGAAGGCCAAGGACAGCGAGATCTCAGGAAAACATCGCTATCCTACGACAGCAACTGATTGACCACCCACGGGAGACAAGTGCAAGACGGACTGAGCCACACCACTTTTAATCGGATCACTCATCTGGACCTTCACTTCCATCTGTTCCACATCTTCACATCCGTCATGAACTTCTGCTTCCTGATCTTGCAAGAAGACATACTTTCTGTGAGTGGCTTCTTGAGCGGTGTGAGAGAGATCCCAGCAAACTTCTGGTTTCATACCTTTTCTTGACCACTCTGCTGTTATTAGCTGAACCATTTGTGACAACCCGAGGTTAACACTCTGTCTGAAGGCCAAAAAGACATGGGTTCAAAAGTGAACCAACTGCATTTATGCACCACAACTTCAAGACAATGGTGCTCGCTGATGCATGACCCTTGAATGAAACCAAATGTATCATTGGAAAGCACAAGGTTTCAGCTTTAAGATGATGCCATGCTTTCTGCTGGTAAACATAATAGTCTGGCCATAAAAACCCTTTAAAGTAGGATTACCTTTTTTTTGAGACACCCTGTATAGCCCGTTGCCATGGTTACGGCTCATTTTGTTTTTTGGCCATTTTAGGCCGATTTTGGGATCTGAAAAACTGGTTTTTAGCTCATATTTACAACTACACCCAACCAAAATGCAACATTATTTCAAAAAACCTTTTATATCACTACAAAGTATCATCCTTGGCCTTCCTTGAGAAAAAAAAATTATTGCTTTAAATAACACCCTTGTGCTATTTTTGCATTATGCATTACAGTATGTTTTTAGAACTTGCAAAATCAACATTTTTACCCTATTTTTGGACCCCAAAATGTCAACTTGCCAGGGGTCTCAGAAAATTTCCCTTTCGGCTGTGATTAGGGCCAACAGTGGTCTTTCAATATCTGGTGTCAAAAACTTGGGCAATTGTATCCTGTTGTGACAGTACTGCCTCAAAACTAGACTTTTTTCCCCAAAACATGAAAAATGCCTTCTTAAGGGTCTTTTCACATAATATCGAAATACGTGTCCACGGTAAAAAAAAAGAAGAATATTTTTCATTTTTGTGTGGATGGTAGGATGGTAGGGACTTGGGGTCCAAATAAACAACATTCACATTTCAAATCATAATATAACACGTTGCCATGGTAACAGTTCATGTGTGTTTAGGCCACTTGAGGCTGATCTTGGGGTATGACAAACTGTTTTTTTAGTTAATATTTACAACTCCACCCCACCAAAAAACAAAATTATTTCATAAAACCTTTTACATCACTACAAAGTATCATCCTTGGCTTTACTTGAGACAAAAAAATATTGCTATAAATTTCCCCCTTGTGCTATTTTTAGAACGTGCATAAGAGTATGTTTTTAGAACTTGCAAAATCAACATTTTTACCATATTTTTTGCCCTCAAAATTTCATTTTTTTCAGGGGTCTCAGAATATTTTCCTTTCGGTTTTGATCAGGGCCAAAATTTGTCTTTTTTATTTCTGGTAAGAAAAACTTGGCAAGTGTATCCTGATGTTAACAGTACTGTCTCAAAAATAGACTTTTTTCCTCAAACAGAAAAATGCATTTTGAATTGTTTTTTCTTCATATTGAATTTCTAACATTAAAAAGTAATAATTCTATCAATCTTGCAGCTTTTCCTTAGCACTTAGTGGATTACCGAACATTGATCAGGAACTGTTGATGACCTTAATTTTACAATTTGCCCGGCCCAGCCCCAATCATATTTCTTGACATTGCATAAAACAATGTTTTGTGAATAGCACTTCTTTTTGTGAAAGTGTTCCCTTTCGGTTATTATTGGTGTTTTCATGTCTTCTGGGTAGAAACACTGTATTTATTGTATCCTGTTGTGACTGATCATGCCTTAAGTATAGTAATTTTTCCAAAAACAATGCATGCTTGTTAAAAATCTGGCACTGTTTCCATGCCCTTTGAGTAATGAATACAAAGTTTTTATTTAAACATAATGGTATCCAACCAAACCATAACCAATGCTTTGCCACTGAGAGTTCTTGATTTGGCTACTTTACCTATTGTACAGGTATGATTCCCATTGCAAGTAGAGTGCGATGAGCATTCTTTACAAGTTGTCTTTAATACAGGGCCTACTCTCCTTGGTCCCTGCCTGCTACCAAATGTAAAACTTTTCTTAGAGATAGAGATCATAAACAATGTAGTTTCTGTGCTTGCGGCAGATGGTTTGGAGCATCCAATCATGTCCAACACAAACGTGGGAAATTAAAAAGCCCGCTTAAAAGTGTTGGAAAAGTTTGCCAAGATCTTATTAAAAACAATGATACTAACGATTTGCAAGATGAGCGTAAGAGATTATTTAAAAGAAACACGTTGCCTGGGATCGGTTAAGTTGGTCTTTGAAATGCGTTTGTAACGGTTTGTTTTAAAATGCATGGTTAGAAAGATGTTTTGAGTGATACTTATGTGGATCATTATATTCTACTTTTAAAATATCTTTCTAATCATATGCATTTTTTAATAAACGTTTACAAACGCTTTTCAAATACCAACTCAACCGATCCAGGGCAACGTACTCCTTTAAGGAAACAACATTGAAAGAAGTTGTAAAAACTTGCACCTGCTGAACATAAATAAGTAAGATGCATTTGCAGTGACAAAAGTCTATTCAGGCTAGTTTGATATTTTTTCCATTCACTATCTTACTAATTCATAATTATTATATATGTCTCTGAGAACGATCAACAAAAAACATTGAATTGTTTATCACGTTAAATAAACCAACTCTTTTATTGTTTGCAACAGTACAATTGAAAGGAACCCCACCATAGATGGGAGAACTGCTTACAGAAGGCCAAAGCAGGTGAATGGCCATTTAGCCCTTTAGTCCCTGCACCGCCCGAGTTTGCTGAAATCAAATTTCTCAAGAGTCTTGCAATAAATTACTGGAATCATAGTTCAAATTTTAAAAGATAGCCATGGCTTAATGTGTATGCACAATGTTTTACCCTTTCGGTAATATTTGTATAAAAGTTCTCATGGGAACAATAAATGCCCCTCGTTAAACGGCTACGGTAATTTTTATGGCGAATATTTTTGTGCACGGATAAAATGAACACAATAGCTTTTCAAGGCTTTTTTCTGGCTCAATGCTCATACTGATTAAATGCGAAGGCATTAATTTTTGACAATATCATAAATGATGAACAGTTTCCTGTTTACTAATGAGCGTTTTATTTTTCGTAAGAGCTAAATTATTTCATCATCATTAGCTTCGACAAGTCAACTGTGAAGGGAGAATTAATAACGATCTATAACAACTAGATATATTAACAAATGCATAGACCTACTAATGACTATCGAGTTTTCTTTTGATGTTCCTTTTTTTCTACAAACACAAGCTAGCGAGGTTTCCTCGTACCGCATACAGTGTATCGCTATATAATGCAGCTGGGCGGTACAGCGGCTAAATGGTTAGATACTTTGGATACAGTACTTGCTCACTTTTAGAGCCTCTTTGTTCTGATTGGGATGAAAATGTTTAGTTTGGTAGCGGGCAGGGGACCAAGAAGACTGTTATAAGGCCATGTAAAGACAAGAACAGTAAAGCTTGCTCATCGCACTACTTCTCTTCTTGCAATGTGAATCATACCTGTACAACTAGGTAAAGTAGTTATGACAAAACAAGAACTCAGTGGCTTAAAGAGCATGGAAACAGTGCCATATGCTTTTAACAAGCATGCTCGTTTTTGTTTTTTATCAATTCAAACTAAAAGATAACTTCAAAATGCATTTTTATTGTTTTTGGAAAAATTACCACTTTTGAGGCAGAAGTGTCACAACAGGATACAATAAACCAAAGTGTTTCTCCCTAGTAGACATGCAAACCATAATGATTGATAGCCCAATCAAAACAAAAAGGGAAATATTCCGAGAACCAATAAAACATTAAAGACAGTACAAACTTTCTTAATGTGCAAGGGGAATTAAAAAATGTGACTTTCAAAAAAGAGGCGCTGTTCACAAAACTGTTATTTTATTTTATGCAATGTCAAGAAACATGATTGGGCCAGGGCCGGAGTGGGGCAAATTATAAGATTTAGGTCATCAACAAGTCCTGATCCATGTTTGGTAATGCACTAAACCTACAAAGTGCTTATAAAAAGCTGCCAGATTGATGGAATTATAGCTAACTTCTTCATGTTATAAATTCAAAATGAAGCAAATATTTCAAAATGCATTTCTCTATGTTTTCGGGGAAAAGGGTCTATTTTTGAGACAGTTCTGTTACATCAGGATACAATTGCCCGAGTTTTTCTTAC